>NC_054700.1:10917141-10932141 GCF_016097555.1 Gigantopelta aegis | reverse complement strand
ATCATGAAGGTTGGCCGGAGGGGCATGGTTATCCCGAACTCTCCTGCCTAATTCGTCCCAGGCGTGCTCTATTGGGGCCAAGTCAGGCGAATATGCTGGCCAATCCATCCTGGTGATACCTTGTTGTCTGAGAAAGTCCGTTACCACCCTGGCGCGGTGGGGTCTGGCATTGTCATCCTGCAGAACTGCCCCGCCGCCAATCTGCTGAAGGCTTGGAAGAACCAACGGCCGGATAATCTCATTCAGATAGCGGATTCCATTCAGATTGCCATCCACCACATAGAGGGGGGTCCTGTGGTGGATAGAGATGCCGCCCCACACCATGACGCTGCCACTACCGAACCGGTGACGTTGTCTAACGTTAACGTCAGTGAAGTGCTCCCCAGGACATCTGTAGACATGAAACCCGACCATCGTTGGACTGGAGACTAAACCTGGACTCATCAGTGAACATCACTCGACCCCACTGAACACGTTGCCACCGCAGATGAAGTGTGCACCAGTGACGTCTGGCCGTTCTGTGACGTAGTAGGAGTGGTGGTCGAACAGCCTGGTGACAGCAGCGTAGATTATTGGCTCTCAGACGATTGCGTATGGTTTGATCAGACACTCGAGTTCCAGTCGCAGTCCGCAAATTGTCACGTAATTGGCGTGCAGTGGTTGTGCGTTGACGTAGAGCCATATTGGTGATGTAGCGGTCCTCTCTATTTGTAGTGCTTCGGGGTCTTCCCGAACGTGGACGATTTCGAACAGAATTCGTTGCTTGGTACCATTGCCACAGTCGGCCAACGACACTCTGACTGACACCAAGTCTGAGAGCAACATTTCTTTGCGTATTGCCATCCTGAAGCCAAGCAATAGCCCTTCCTCGATCTTCGATAGTCAGTTGACGTCGTACCATTGTCAAATTTGGAGTGTGCACCGTACACGAACGCAAGCTCCAATTATACGGAAATTCAGCATTGGGAACATGGAATACACATACAAAGCGTGCAAATGAAGCGCTTTGTGAAAAAGCAAGTTATGGGCACTTAGCAGACCTTTCGCTTTGCCCTAATTTACATGCAAATGTAAGCATGTTTTCGCCATTAGAACTAGTCGACAGTGTCAATGACAGTGGATTTTAATTCATTTATGGGTTGCTTAGACCCACTTTCGTCAAAATGGAACAATACCATGCGTGACATTATGGTCTAGCTAATATAATTGACATTCAGAAAATAATGTCGAAAATATCGTCTGACCCTTAAATTCTTTTGAGTAGTATATATATATATATATATATATATATATATATATATATATATTCTATTTAGTATTGTCCGAAATATACATATATTTTCTTTATATACAAAATATATATTTATTTTATTTTATTTACTGTTTACTACCATATCTAAGTAGAGAATACTAGACCGCCCTGTATAGGAACGTTCTGTACAGAGCCGTCCTGACTACATTTATTTTTTTATATATTTACACACGCACACGTTATATATTTTATTGAGTATAATCCGAAATGTACATATATTTTTTTAATATACAAAATATATATTTATTTTCTTTACTGTTAATGTGTTTTTCCACCATATCTAAGTATACTAGACTGCCCTGTGTAAGAACGTCCTGTACAGAACCGGTAAGGTTTTGGTCCCTTATGTGTTCACTGGCTTCCCTCCTACAAAATGTGCCGAACAAACCCTCATACTTAGAGTAACATTAAAATAGTTTTCTACGTGAAACGATTACCCACAAACGTTTCCGATATCCATTGGCTGGATATCGATGGAAGGATAACGAATTTCCCGGACATATGCAATTGGAACAGTTAATAATTGAACAATGGTCGTGGCCTCCCATTGCTTTTGCCCCCCAATTTGCAGATAGGTCTATTTTGGCGAGATCTCGCGGTTTGCGTCCTTGAGTAACTCCGCAACGGGCACATGCGCAGTGGAATGAGAAAGAAGTCTATTGATCAATACTAAAACTCATTGTGTCCTGGATTGAACTGGATGTCTGGTTGGTTAATCCATTCACAGGGTTTCTGCCAGAGGGTAAAATGGGTAGGGCGCCATACCCAAATTTTCTGGGCAGACTGGTTTTTTTTAAGTTAACCTTTTGACAAAATTAATTACACTTATCATTACTGTATGATTTTTTTTAACCCTAACTATAACCGTAGCCTATTTTCTTTCTGGGGGAGGCTCCCCATACCCCTTGTTGACTGTGGTTGCATTCACTTCAATAGACCCATACCCAAAAATTTATTTCTGGTAGAAACATTGATTCAACTGATTGGAGGTTTTTTCTCATTCCAACCAGTGCACCACAACTGGTCAAAGGCCGTGGTGTGTGGTTTCCTGTCTGGTGGAAAGTGCACATAAAAGATCCCTTGCTGCTAATTGAAAAATGTAGCGCGTTTCATCTAATGACTACGAGTCACAATTACCTAATGTTTAGCACCCAATATCCAATGATTAATTAATCAATGTGCTCTAGTGGTGTTGTTAAATAAAATAATAATTTTTTTCATTGGGTTCCAGTCAATCATACGACCTATCACACTTTACACGAGCACTCTACCAATGAACCACATCCCGCCCCCTTGAGTGAAGGAATTCGATACTGGTATTAATAATATTTTCAAAATATATCATTCCACAATGCGGTGTAATATCGAAACAATGTAAAAAAAGTTAAAAAGACATTTCCTGAAAATATCTTGGAATGTTTGACATATTTGTGAGTTATATCTGGCGATAACGCATACCAGAGAATAACATTCATCATCAGTGACAGAGATATTAATATCAAATGATGTGTCCACATAAATATTTTAACTGGAAAATAGATACATGGAATGGTTTTTCTTGGATCAAATGTTCATTATCTCTGAGACAGAATCAAGTTGGTAAGAAAGTGGTGTACAAGATTTACAATGACAAAGAGAAGTTATTTAACAAGAACAAAATATATATCAGTCTATTAATACATCAACTAATGTTGTTGTGTTTACTTTTCTATTTGTATATTTTTTATGTATTGATTTATATCTGAAAAACATCATATAATGTGAGATTTTTCTTTTTTAAATTGTGTGTGTGTGTGGGGGTGGGGGGGGGGGGGGGGAGGGTTTGGCAGACCATTCAAAATTATTTAAAATGTTTTGAATGTACCGCACAAACCATATTCTTTAATGGTATCCCAACCCCACCCCCGCTCAAACAAAAGTATACTTCAAAATGTTAATTTCTTAAGGAATACATGTATTTTTATTTTTTTTATCAACAGCTTTAGTTTGTTTTAAAAGACTATGCTGGCATTAAACCCTTTGTCCCCAGAGTATGCTTTAAATTGATTAACTTTTTAATTGTCATTAATATTTAAAGAAACTTAGTTTTGTTCAGCAATACCAATAACACTAGAGCAAACTGATTTACTAACCATTGGCTACTGGGTGTCAAACATTTCATAATTCCAGGGCTTCTAGAATTTTAATAAAATCCACTAGCCGTGGGATCAGTGATTTAAAACATTTACTAGCCACGATTAAAAATTCACTAGCCCTACTTTACTTTAAGTGAATACAATTTTACTAAATAATAATAAAAATTGGATATGTCACCTAAAGAGAGAGATATAGCTTAAAAACACTAACACTGTGGTTGGGGGTGCAGGCCAGGATATTCATATTTACAAAATAGACTTAACTGCAACATTTGACAAAAATATTTCACTAGCCATTGGTCATGGCAACATTAGTTATTTACTAGCTCAACATTGAATATCATTAACCATGGGAATGGGGCTACCATAATCTAGAAGCCCTGTCGGGCATGGCAATAGAAGTTATTTACTGGTCCAACATTGAATATCACTAGCCATGGGAGTGGAGCTACCATAATCTAGAAACCCTGTTGGGCATGGCAATAGTAGTTATTTAATAGCCCAACATGGAATATCACTAGCCATGGGAGTGGGGCTACCATAATCTAGAAGCCCTGTCTGGCATGGCAATAGTAGTTATTTACTAGCCCAACATTGAATATCACTAGCCATGGGAGTGGGGCTACCATAATCTAGAAGCCCTGTCGGGCATGGCAATAGTAGTTATTTACTAGCCCAACATTGAATATCACTAGCCATGGGAGTGGGGCTACCATAATCTAGAAGCCCTGTCTGGCATGGCAATAGTAGTTATTTACTAGCCCAACATTGAATATCACTAGCCATGGGAGTGGGGCTACCATAATCTAGAAACCCTGTTGGGCATGGCAATAGTAGTTATTTACTAGCCCAACATTGAATATCACTAGCCATGGGAGTGGGGCTACCACAATCTAGAAATCCTGTCTGGCATGGCAATAGTAGTTATTTACTAGCCCAACATTGAATATCATTAGCCATGGGAGTGGGGCTACCATAATCTAGAAACCCTGTCTGGCATGGCAACATTAGTTAATGACTAGCCCAACATTAAATATCACTAGCCATGGGAGTGGAGCTACCACAATCTAGAAGCCCTGTCGGGCATGGCAATAGTAGTTATTTACTAGCCCAACACTGAATATCACTAACCATGGGAGTGGGGCTACCATAATCTAGAAGCCCTGTCGGGCATGGCAATAGTAGTTATTTACTAGCCCAACACTGAATATCACTAACCATGGGAGTGGGGCTACCATAATCTAGAAACCCTGTTGGGCATGGCAATAGTAGTTATTTACTAGCCCAACACTGAATATCACTAGCCATGGGAGTGGGGCTACCATAATCTAGAAACCCTGTCTGGCATGGCAACATTAGTTAATGACTAGCCCAACATTGAATATCACTAGCCATGGGAGTGGAGCTACCACAATCTAGAAGCCCTGTTGGGCATGGCAATAGTAGTTATTTACTAGCCCAACATTGAATATCACTAGCCATGGGAGTGGGGCTACCATAATCTAGAAGCCCTGTCGGGCATGGCAATAGTAGTTATTTACTAGCCCAACATTGAATATCACTAGCCATGGGAGTGGGGCTACCATAATCTAGAAACCCTGTTGGGCATGGCAATAGTAGTTATTTACTAGCCCAACATTGAATATCACTAGCCATGGGAGTGGGGCTACCATAATCTCTAGAAGCTACCCTGTTGGGCATGGCAATAGTAGTTATTTACTAGCCCAACATTGAATATCACTAGCCATGGGAGTGGGGCTACCATAATCTAGAAGCCCTGTTGGGCATGGCAATAGTAGTTATTTACTAGCCCAACATTGAATATCACTAGCCATGGGAGTGGGGCTACCATAATCTAGAAGCCCTGTCTGGCATGGCAATAGTAGTTATTTACTAGCCCAACATTGAATATCACTAGCCATGGGAGTGGGGCTAATAATCTAGAAGCCCTGTCGGGCATGGCAATAGTAGTTATTTACTAGCCCAACATTGAATATCACTAGCCATGGGAGTGGGGCTACCATAATCTAGAAACCCTGTGGGAGTGGGGCATGGCAATAGTAGTTATTTACTAGCCCAACATTGAATATCACTAGCCATGGGAGTGGGGCTACCATGAAATCTAGAAGAAGCCCCATTTACTAGCCCAACACTGAATATCACTAGCCATGGGAGTGGGGCTACCATAATCTCGAAGTAGGGCATGGCAATAGTAGTTATTTACTAGCCCAACATTGAATATCACTAGCCATGGGAGTGGGGCTACCTAATCTCGAAGCCCTGTCGGGCATGGCAATAGTAGTTATTTACTAGCCAACACTGAATATCACTAGCCATGGGAGTGGGGAATCTCGAAGCCCTGTCGGGCATGGCAATAGTAGTTATTTACTAGCCCAACATGAATATCACTAGCCATGGGAGTGGGGCTACCATAATCTCGAAGCCCTGTGGGGCCCACATGGCAATAGTAGTTATTTACTAGCCCAACACTGAATGGGATCACTAGCCATGGGAGTGGAGTGGGGCTACCATAATCTAGAAGCACTGTCTGGCACCAATAGTAGTTATTTTACTAGCCCTAGAAGCCCTAGAAGCCCTGTGGCATGGCATAGTAGTTATTTACTAGCCCAACATTGAATATCACTAGCCATGGGAGTGGGGCTACCATAATCTAGAAGCCCTGTCGGGCATGGCAATAGTAGTTATTTACTAGCCCAACATTGAATATCACTAGCCATGGGAGTGGGGCTACCATAATCTAGAAGCCCTGTTGGGCATGGCAATAGTAGTTATTTACTAGCCCAACATTGAATATCACTAGGCTACCATGGGCATGGGGCTACCATAATCACTAGAAGCCCTAATCTTAGAAGCCCTGTTGGGCATGGCAATAGTAGTTATTTACTAGCCCAACACTGAATATCACTAGCCATGGGAGTGGGGCTACCATAATCTCGAAGCCCTGTCGGGCATGGCAATAGTAGTTATTTACTAGCCCAACACTGAATATCACTAGCCATGGGAGTGGGGCTACCATAATCTAGAAGCCCCCATAATGGCAATATTAGTTGGCAATTTACTAGCCCAACATTGAATATCACTAGCCATGGGAGTGGGGCTACCATAATCTAGAAGCCCTGTCGGGCATGGCAATAGTAGTTATTTACTAGCCCAACACTGAATATCACTAGCCATGGGAGTGGGGCTACCATAATCTCGAAGCCCTGTAGTGGGGCTACCATAATCTCGAAGCCCTGTCTGGGCATGGCAATAGTAGTTATTTACTAGCCCAACACTGAATATCACTAGCCATGGGAGTGGGGCTACCATAATCTCGAAGCCCTATCTTGCATGGCAATAGTAGTTATTTACTAGCCCAACACTGAATATCACTAGCCATGGGAGTGGGGCTACCATAATCTCGAAGCCCTGTCGGGCATGGCAATAGTAGTTATTTACTAGTTATTACTAGCCCAACACTGAATATCACTAGCCATGGGAGTGGGGCTACCATAATCTCGAAGCCCTGTCGGGCATGGCAATAGTAGTTATTTACTAGCCCAACACTGAATATCACTAGCCATGGGAGTGGGGCTACCATAATCTCGAAGCCCTGTTGGGCATGGCAATAGTAGTTATTTACTAGCCCAACACTGAATATCACTAGCCATGGGAGTGGGGCTACCATAATCTCGAAGCCCTATCTTGCATGGCAATAGTAGTTATTTACTAGCCCAACACTGAATATCACTAACCATGGGAGTGGGGCTACCATAATCTCGAAGCCCTATCTTGCATGGCAATAGTAGTTATTTACTAGCCCAACACTGAATATCACTAGCCATGGGAGTGGGGCTACCATAATCTAGAAACCCTGTCTGGCATGGCAACATTAGTTAATGACTAGCCCAACATTGAATATCACTAGCCATGGGAGTGGAGCTACCACAATCTAGAAGCCCTGTTGGGCATGGCAATAGTAGTTATTTACTAGCCCAACATTGAATATCACTAGCCATGGGAGTGGGGCTACCATAATCTAGAAGCCCTGTCGGGCATGGCAATAGTAGTTATTTACTAGCCCAACATTGAATATCACTAGCCATGGGAGTGGGGCTACCATAATCTAGAAACCCTGTTGGGCATGGCAATAGTAGTTATTTACTAGCCCAACATTGAATATCACTAGCCATGGGAGTGGGGCTACCATAATCTCGAAGCCCTGTTGGGCATGGCAATAGTAGTTATTTACTAGCCCAACATTGAATATCACTAGCCATGGGAGTGGGGCTACCATAATCTAGAAGCCCTGTTGGGCATGGCAATAGTAGTTATTTACTAGCCCAACATTGAAGATCACTAACCATGGGAGTGGGGCTACCATAATCTAGAAGCCCTATCTTGCATGGCAATAGTAGTTATTTACTAGCCCAACATTGAATATCACTAACCATGGGAGTGGGGCTACCATAATCTAGAAGCCCTGTCTGGCATGGCAATAGTAGTTATTTACTAGCCCAACATTGAATATCACTAGCCATGGGAGTGGGGCTACCATAATCTAGAAACCCTGTCTGGCATGGCAATATTAGTTAATGACTAGCCCAACATTGAATATCACTAGCCATGGGAGTGGAGCTACCACAATCTAGAAGCCCTGTCGGGCATGGCAATAGTAGTTATTTACTAGCCCAACATTGAATATCACTAGCCATGGGAGTGGGGCTACCATAATCTCAAGGCCCTGTCGGGCATGGCAATAGTAGTTATTTACTAGCCCAACACTGAATATCACTAGCCATGGGAGTGGGGCTACCATAATCTCGAAGCCCTGTCGGGCATGGCAATAGTAGTTATTTACTAGCCCAACACTGAATATCACTAGCCATGGGAGTGGGGCTACCATAATCTCGAAGCCCTGTTGGGCATGGCAATAGTAGTTATTTACTAGCCCAACACTGAATATCACTAGCCATGGGAGTGGGGCTACCATAATCTCGAAGCCCTATCTTGCATGGCAATAGTAGTTATTTACTAGCCCAACACTGAATATCACTAGCCATGGGAGTGGGGCTATCATAATCTCGAAGCCCTGTCGGGCATGGCAATAGTAGTTATTTACTAGCCCAACACTGAATATCACTAGCCATGGGAGTGGGGCTACCATAATCTCGAAGCCCTGTTGGGCATGGCAATAGTAGTTATTTACTAGCCCAACACTGAATATCACTAGCCATGGGAGTGGGGCTACCATAATCTCGAAGCCCTATCTTGCATGGCAATAGTAGTTATTTACTAGCCCAACACTGAATATCACTAACCATGGGAGTGGGGCTACCATAATCTCGAAGCCCTATCTTGCATGGCAATAGTAGTTATTTACTAGCCCAACACTGAATATCACTAGCCATGGGAGTGGGGCTACCATAATCTCGAAGCCCTGTTGGGCATGGCAATAGTAGTTATTTACTAGCCCAACACTGAATATCACTAGCCATGGGAGTGGGGCTACCATAATCTCGAAGCCCTATCTTGCATGGCAATAGTAGTTATTTACTAGCCCAACACTGAATATCACTAGCCATGGGAGTGGGGCTACCATAATCTCGAAGCCCTGTCGGGCATGGCAATAGTAGTTATTTACTAGCCCAACACTGAATATCACTAGCCATGGGAGTGGGGCTACCATAATCTCGAAGCCCTGTCTGGCATGGCAATAGTAGTTATTTACTAGCCCAACATTGAATATCACTAGCCATGGGAGTGGGGCTACCATAATCTAGAAACCCTGTCTGGCATGGCAACATTAGTTAATGACTAGCCCAACATTGAATATCACTAGCCATGGGAGTGGGGCTACCATAATCTCGAAGCCCTATCTTGCATGACAATAGTAGTTATTTACTAGCCCAACACTGAATATCACTAGCCATGGGAGTGGGGCTACCATAATCTTGAAGCCCTGTCGGGCATGGCAATAGTAGTTATTTACTAGCCCAACACTGAATATCACTAGCCATGGGAGTGGGGCTACCATAATCTCGAAGCCCTGTTGGGCATGGCAATAGTAGTTATTTACTAGCCCAACACTGAATATCACTAGCCATGGGAGTGGGGCTACTATAATCTCGAAGCCCTATCTTGCATGGCAATAGTAGTTATTTACTAGCCCAACACTGAATATCACTAGCCATGGGAGTAGGGCTGCCATAATCTCGAAGCCCTATCTTGCATGGCAATAGTAGTTATTTACTAGCCCAACACTGAATATCACTAGCCATGGGAGTGGGGCTACCATAATCTCGAAGCCCTGTCGGGCATGGCAATAGTAGTTATTTACTAACCCAACACTGAATATCACTAGCCATGGGAGTGGGGCTACTATAATCTCAAAGCCCTATCTTGCATGGCAATAGTAGTTATTTACTAGCCCAACACTGAATATCACTAGCCATGGGAGTGGGGCTACCATAATCTCGAAGCACTATCTTGCATGGCAATAGTAGTTATTTACTAGCCCAACACTGAATATCACTAGCCATGGGAGTGGGGCTACCATAATCTCGAAGCCCTATCTTGCATGGCAATAGTAGTTATTTACTAGCCCAACACTGAATATCACTAGCCATGGGAGTGGGGCTACCATAATCTTGAAGCCCTGTCGGGCATGGCAATAGTAGTTATTTACTAGCCCAACACTGAATATCACTAGCCATGGGAGTGGGGCTACCATAATCTCGAAGCCCTGTTGGGCATGGCAATAGTAGTTATTTACTAGCCCAACATTGAATATCACTAGCCATGGGAGTGGGGCTACCATAATCTCGAAGCACTATCTTGCATGACAATAGTAGTTATTTACTAGCCCAACACTGAATATCACTAGCCATGGGAGTGGGGCTACCATAATCTTGAAGCCCTGTCGGGCATGGCAATAGTAGTTACTCATACACAGATATACAATCCCTACAATTCCCCCATGGCAATCAGCAGAGCTGTGGAGAGTGACGTGAAGTTTTTATTTCTCTATGACACTTTTATTTGATATTACATTTGTTTTTCCGTAGCATGTGTTTTTGCCATATCCATTTTCCTAACTGCATGGGTTTGACATAACAAAAACAAGAATGACGGTGAGGTACACGATATGCCTATCAGTAGTTTGATGGAAAACCATATCTATATTAATGAATATGTTACGGATATGATTCAAGTCTCATTATGTGAATTTTTTTTTGCAATGGGATGGATGGACAGTTTGTTTTGTTGGACCAATCACAATAGTATGTGACATACCGCCATCCCAGGTTGTCCCTACATGTGGTTTGATGGTCCTGTATACATCTGTATGCAAGATATGGATCGGATAAGGATTTACTGTTATGTGCAGTAGACAGTGAAAAGTAGGTCACAGTGACCTAGTAATAGTATATGACACACTGCCATCCCAGGTTGTTCCTACATGTGAGGTTTGATGGTCCTGTATGCATCTGTATGCAAGATATGGATCGGATAAGGATTTACTGTTATGTGCAGTAGACAGTGAAAAGTAGGTCACAGTGACCTAGTAATAGTATGTGACACACCACCATCCCAGGTTGTCCCTACATGTGGTTTGATGGTCCTGTAAGCATCTGTATGCAAGATATGGATCGGATACGGATTTACTGTTGTGTCCAGTAGACATTGAAAAGTAGGTCACAGTGACCTAGTTAATAGTATGTGACACACCGCCATCCCAGGTTGTTCCTACATGTGAGGTTTGATGGTCCTGTATGCATTTGTATGTAAGATATGGTCAGAAAAGAACAAGTTAACAGACAGACATAGGGATGGACGGACAAGGCCATACCATAATATAAGGTTTAAGGGATGTTAGAATGTATACTTTACAGTCGCTTGATCTCACCAGGCAAGTCAAAAACCTAATCTTGTGTCACCCGTTTGGCAACCAAATTTTTTTGCATACTTTACAGTGTATTATTTCAGAATGTCCAAAATGTAATGCTTATAAAACAACCAAAAAGTTAATTTTGATAATATTAATATTTCAATGGAATACAGTCATCCAAGGCCCTTTCAAACTGATCTCCTATGTCAAGACCGGCCTCGGTGGTGCCGTGGTTAGGCCATCGGTCTACAGGCTGGTAGGTACTGGGTTCCGATCCCAGTCGAGGCATGGGATTTTTAATCCAGATACTGACTCCAAACCCTGAGTGAGTGCTCCGCAAGGCTCAATGGGTAGGTGTAAACCACTTGCACCGACCAGTGATCCATAACTGGTTCAACAAAGGCCATGGTTTGTGCTATCCTGCCTGTGGGAAGCACAAATAAAAGATCCCTTGCTGCTAATCGGAAAGAGTAGCCCATGTAGTGGCGACAGCGGGTTTCCTCTCAAAATCTGCGTGGTCCTTAACCATATGTCTGATGCCATATAACCGTAAATAAAATGTGTTGAGTGCGTCGTTAAATAAAACATTTCTTTCTTTTTTTTCCTATGTCAAGTACAATACTTTTGAAGTTTTCTATAAATTCCGGGCCACTCAAGTCAAAGTGTTGATATCACTCCACCAAATGGCAAATAAAAGGAAAAAAACTAAACAAATGCACACCATTGGATTCTGAGGAACTAAAAACTAATTTCTGTAAACGTTTTAAAGGGACATTCCTGAGTTTGCTGCATTGTAAGATGTTTTCGAATAATAAAATATTTCTACGATTAAACTTACGTATTAAATATATTTTCTTGTTTAGAATATCAGTGTCTGTATATTCAATGTGTTTCTGGTCATCTTAATATTTGCAAGAAGCCCAAACTGGATTTTGTCTTCAAATAATTTCGTACTATGAAAAAAATTGTTTTTTAGGAAATAAAATGAAATTTAACCTAGTACAAATATTAGAACGATCAAAAACATGTTTAATATACAGCCACTAATATTTTATGCAGAAAAATATATTTGATATGTAATTACCATCGTTAAAAAGTTTCTGTTATTCGATAACATCTTAAAAATTGCAGCAAACTCAGGAATCTCCCTTTAAGAAATGATTCCATAAGAACATGGGGGAGGGAAAACACAAGAAGAAAAAAAAATTCAACCAAATTTAATCTGTCGATTATGTCTTTTCACGGCAATGAGTGATGCAGGTTAAGTATAGACTGGTTCCCTGCCACTCCATGTTTCATTTAGATTTATCATCTGTGATATCCAACAGTAAATACTTTCACAGATCTCGGTGGCCGGGCCTTGTTGAATTAAGCTGCCGAGGTGATATAAATTTCCCTTTTATAAACTTCTTGCATCAACATCTCTGTACTCGGGCCTGGAAACTGAATCCAAAGATTTCTCTTGATAATCTGCTTCATAAACCTGCATGTCTGTATTGGTGTTTGTTCAGGCAGGCCTCGGCTATCGGGGCGTCCCACCACCCCTAACTTCCCAGATGTAGATTTGTTGGCAAATATATTTCTTATTGCTGTTAATTTCTGTTTTGTCAATGGGCCAGAGCCGAAGTGCTGCTAAAGTCGTTGAGCAACGGAAGCATGGGTCCATGATAAAAGGGGATGTCAAGTTTGGAGGAATATATTGAACTCGATTCATTGTTGCTACTTAGCAGACAAGAGTGTTATGGCCCAGAACTTGATAGAGCCCCGAGCGGGTTGGTGAGTTTACAAGATAACTCAACGCGGAATTCTGATTTACTCATTTGACCTTGACATTGCAAGATGAGAAATACATTTAATATGATAAATTGGCTCACAAAACTGGAGAAAAAATGTCGGCCAAATAAAATAAATTGCCTATAACTGTCTTTGGGTAGGGAAATTTCAAGGTACATTTAAAAAGGCAAGAAATGTAATGGAGGTTTATATGTAGATAGAATTACATGTACTTGGTTACCTCCCTTGAAGCTTATTTTTTTAAATAGTTTTTTTTATAATATTCAAGAAGGTTAAACATTTTTATATTTATTAATAATAATAATAATAATAATAATAATGGGTAATGATAGCAAATACTAATTTTTGTATTTGTTTAATAATTTTTTTTTTTTTAATTATCTCTTAATTACGGCCTATACAAAAAAAGCTGACAAAATATACTTCTAGCTACGCATTTACAATAAAACGAATACAGTAATTAATGTTTCATATTACTATACTGAACAAGGTGTTTCATACTGTAATTGAATAACTCATATAAGTGATTTTAAGCCATTTGTATTTTCAAAACACCATGATTTGACCTTTAAAATAAAAATTTCAATAGCAGTACAATTTTTATTTATTTTAAATTAAAAGCTTTTCTTTTGATATATATATAGATGTTGAAATATTTTCTTTTATAATAGCTCCTTAGTGAGTAGATTGATCGTATTTCAATGGTAAACTAGACTCGGATACTGAAATCCTTTTTTAAACATTGTAACATTGATAGACATTGAAACAAAAATAGATTATTTGTAATAGTCATTGTTTGTATCGCTGTCAACCATCAGGGATTATACTAATAATAACCAATTAGCTTTTTTCTTTCTTCTTTTATCTTTTTTAGAACATGCATGAACTAGCTGAAACATTTAGCTGCCATGCTAAATAAACTGCTGACTCCTCCATAACATTTCAATGAAATATTCAAATTTCTTAAATTAACAAAAGCAAAATATTTCTAGTCATCAAGCCTAAATAAATAAAAAAAATTATATTAAGAGTGAACCAGGAATCAGTGTGTGTTGGGGTGTGGGGAGTAGGTGGTGGAGGTGGTATCGGTGGTGGTGGTGGTGATGGCAGTGGTGGTGGTGGTGGTGGTAGTGATGGCGGTGGTGGTGGTGATGTGGTGGTGGTGGGGGTGCGGGTGGGTGTGGAGGTGGTGGTGGTTGTGGGGGTGGTGGTGGTTGTGGGGGTGGTGGTGGTGGCATCAGTGGTGGTGGTGGCGGTGGTGGTGGTAGCAGCGGTGGTGGTGGTGGTGGTAGCATCGGTGGTGGTGGTGGTGGTGGGGTGGTGTTGGTGGTGTTGGTGGTGGTGGTGGTGATGGCGGTGGTGGGGGTAATGTGTGTGTTAGATAAACAAAGGATGACCTTCATTAATTGGGGATGAATAATCACTGTCTAAAAATAAATGCAGAAAGTTTTCCGAGATCTTTGAAAATTATGGTGTTACTTTGAGCTTTTCATCAGAACAGATCAGATCTTTGTTACATTCAAAGTGACCATTCGGTGACATAACAGGAGTACAGAAGTTTACAAATAGTTTTGGGGAAGAAGTAAGATTTAGATTTGTAGAAAAATCTGAAGTATTTTCATCATTTTATTTCTGATTAATGTATAATGTAGTAGTTCCAATAATTTTGTGCATGCAAATAAAAAGAAGAACATACAGGGAAACCTTTATAAACCAGAATTCTCTCAAAATCGGAAATATTCCAGTAACTTTTAAAACCTCTCTAAACCAAATACCTCTTATAACCGGACCTTTTACTTGATTTGGGAATTTCCTGTTTTCAGAGGTTTCATTGTATATATATATATATATATATATATATATATATA
>NC_054700.1:10869641-10912141 GCF_016097555.1 Gigantopelta aegis | reverse complement strand
ACAATATTCAACAGAACGCTTAGCAAAGCATTCTAAACTAAGACATCTATAGTACAGTTATTGAAGAAGAAGGAAAAAAAAGCCTGACCATCCCTAGAGCATACGGACTACACACCTCTAGGATTACTAATATTAGTTCTGTTAACAAGCAGTGAAACTTCCACAGCCTTTCCGACCATAGCCTGTAAATCTGTTAGTGTTTCTATAGTACTGTAACTGTTATAGTAATGTAATCTCCCTCCCTCTCTCTCTCTCTCTCTCTGGCAGTGCTAATTTGATTAACAAACAGGGGGATCACTGCAGAAACTGGCAAATGACCGCAACTCCAATGAAAGGTCTTTGTTCTGTGTGTCTAACGAGAAGTGACGGCTTCCTCACCGCTAACTGCCACTAGGAGAGAGAACATGGCCGTGGAATGCCACTATCTCGCAGCCAATCATCCGTCTGTCCCTCACCCTCACCTTACGGGATTTATCAACCTCCATTTAGGATAGCTCACAAATCCAAGATGGCTGTCAGCATTTTTTATTCACAACATGCAGTGGCGTAGGAAGGTGCCAAAAAGTAGGGGGCACTCTTTTATATTTACACACTTTTACACTATTATAAAGCAAATATAAAACAAAATATCTGAAAAGTTGAGGGCACATGCCCCCCCCCACCCCTTGCGTCCCCCCTCCCCACTTCTTATGCCAGTGTCATGTCTGGCCCATGAGGATAAGCTAAATTTAGATTGCTGGGTGGAGGACATTAAAAAACAGAATATCATTACAGGAGGGCTGGGTGGGGGGGGGGGGGGTGGGGGGAGGAAGAGGGGAAATGATAATTGAATTAATTCTGTTTTAAAAGAGAACTGTAACAAAACAAGTATTCCAAGAGTACTGCTGAAACAATACATGTCCCCTACCAGACCCAACAACAACTGTTCAAGGGCCACAACTCTGTGAGAAATGGGTAAATAGCCATGAAAGTCAAACTTGATCTGTAGCAATATTACATGATGAAGATACATACAAAATTTCAGCACCATATCTTGAGACAATACAAAAAAAAAAAAAGAGTCTGGAAAACTATATGTGGGATATGCAGACAGACAGACAGACAGACAGACAGACAGACAGACAGACAGACAGACAGACAGACAGACAGACAGACAGACACAGACAGACAGACAGAATAAAACATATAGTCCCCTCTGGTTGGATTGATAGGGGACTAATCAAGATAAGTTTCAAGGCATCTCATCATATTTATGCAGAAAATACACTGACAGGGCTCGAATTTAACGGCAGCCATGCAGCAAACTGCCGCAATGTCCTCAAAATTAAACATAAGTCCCATGACCAAACTGGTTATGCCCAATTTTGCATGGTAGGGTCTACGTCATCATACCCAAACATGACTCCTAGTTAGTGGTCACATGCCGCAATGTCCTCAAAATTAAACATAGTCTCATTATTGCCAAACTGGCTGTGCCCTATTTTGCATGGTAGGGCCTACTAACTGGTCATCAACATACCCAACACGACACCTGAAAGTTGTTTTATTATAAAAACATGAAACCATTCATACTTCTTTATTTTGTACATGTGCTGCTGTGTTATATTTAGACACCTTGTTTGCCTTGATGCCCTGCTTTTTGGCCGTAATGCAAATTTCCATTGGTCTAGGCCAAATGGCCATGTCCTCTAATTTGCCAAATCCGAGGCCTGCATAAACATTCCCAAATTCATTCCCAAACGAGAAATAACAGTCAGGCCAGACTCACAGCTAAAACTGATGGGAAAAAAGCAGGTTGTGTATGGCATGGATGGCCACAAGAGAAATGCAAGTGCCTTGTGTGGCTGGAAAGACAAGGACTGGGATGTGGAAGTGGACAGCAAAATAAGTTGAATTATAAGAGAGATGCCAGTTTGGGAAGAAATAAGGTAGAAATCAATGGAGAGAAATGAATGAAAGAAAGAAATGTTTTATTTAACAACACACACTCAACACATTTTATTTACGGTTATATGGCGTCAGACATATGGTTAAGGACCACACAGATTTGGAAAGGAAACCTGCTGTTGCCACTACATGGGCTACTCTTTCCGAATAGCAGCAAGGGATCTTTTATTTGTGCTTCCCACAGGCAGGATAGCACAAACCATGGCCTTTGTTCAACCAGTTTTGGATCACTGGTCGGTGCAAGTGGTTTACACCTACCCATTGAGCCTTGCAGAGCACTCACTCAGGGTTTGGAGTCGGTATCTGGATTAAAAATCCCATGCCTCGACTGGGATCCGAACCCAGTACCTACCAGCCTGTAGACCGATGGCCTAACCACGACGCCACCGAGGCCGGTCATTTGGGAGAGGTGACAAGACTGGAGGGATTGCAACATGCTGATAAGACGGGGATAACGGGCATACTGAGGGGCAGAGAGTGAAAAGCTAAAATTCTAAGGTCTGAATTTACAATGCCTGTATTTGTCTTACATACATGTAATTACATACATTTACAATGCTTCGAGCCTATATGTTTAAAATGCATGGGCCAAATTTACGACACCTGTTTTTCTTAGACGCATGTGTTTAAGAATTTTAAATGTATGTAGTTACACACCTGTAAGTCTAAAACGCGATCCCCGTCGGTGGACCCATTGGGCTATTTCTCGTTCCAGCCAGTGCTCCACAACTGGTGTAACAAAGGCAATGGTATGTACTATCCTGTCTGTGAGATGGTGCATATAATAAAAGATCCCTTGCTGCTAATTGAAAAGAGTAGCCCATGAAGTGGCGACAGCGGGTTTTCTCACTCAATATCTATATGGTCCGTAACCATATATCTGACACCATATAACCGTAAATAAAATGTGTTGAGTACATCGTTAAATAAAACATTTCCTTCCTTCCTTCCTTCCTGTAAGTCTAAAACAGGCTTTGTAAATTCAGTCCAATGTAGTTGCATGCATTATACAAATCAAAAACAGGCTGCATATAAATTCGGCTCTTTATGTTTACGAAACGGTACATGTAGGTTCTTCAATTTCAATAGCAATAAACTTTACAATGGTTAAAACTGGACTCGGTGCTTTTAAAAGCAGCGTCATGGGATTTTAATCTGTGCAAACATACACCCAGCAGAAAGCTGTAAAAGTCGGGCAGTCATGTGAAACAAGATGACGATCATCAAACCGTTTGTTAATACCATGCAACAACTTTACATAACTACTTGATGCTACCACTCTCAACTAACCCATCCAGCCTTTGTACCAAACAGCCAGGAATGCCAAGCTGATGATCATTGGGGAAGACATTAAGAAAATATGGAACAGTTTGACGGTGTTTACTATCTCGAGAAGCAGTAAAGAAATAAAAGCTTTCTTGAAAAGAGATCAGTGGCTGTGCATTCTAATTTAGCAGGTCGTAATGCAGCCAATCATAAAAGATTTTACTGACCCAGAAGGGTCTCACTGCACATTTGTTTTTTCTGTCAACTATTAAACAGAAATTAACTTTTTTCTATCAAACTGCGGATCTTGGTATTAACTTCAAAGGAGTGATACGGCAATTATGAACTAAAACTGTTAATGTGTGTGTAAAAAGGCAAGGCATTTAATATAAAATGAAACTTTATTGTAACATTTGTTTTGGTAATGGATCAGACATGAGTACTTGTCGATTAAAAAATTTGTTTCTAATTTCTCTACTCACCCTGTTCACCGCCAAATCAGCAAACTGCTGACTTTTATTCAAAGTGGCTACAACATTTAGTCTTTGGCTAATAAAAAGTGTCTTTAAATTAGCCACATTTTAATAACTTTCAAGGAAATACTCTACACAACTAAAAATTGGCTAAACCAAAATTTGTTATAGTGTGAGCCCTGAATTTCATTATTATTTATAATTTAAAAAAAACAAAAAAAAAAAAAAAAAAAAATGTGTGACCCCCCCATAATTACCTAGTGCTAGCACAACATCTATGCCATACGACCCTGAGTAATAACCTCCACTGCTGTTGTGCTAGCACAGTGAGTTGAATAAGACTAATGATATGTAATGCAGGTTAATAATTAACATAGGTTAATTTTTGTAACTAGCAGCAAGGTGTTTTTTATATCATGGGCTGAGAAACAGAAATGCCCAGTATGTACATTAACATGGTATTTGCAATACCTGAACAAAACAAGAATCCAGAACAATTAAAAGTCTTGCATTCCTCAAAGTTTTTCAGTGCACTGTGATTTTCCATTAGTAGCAAGGGATCTTTTATATGCACCATCCCACAGACAGGACAGCACATACCACGGCCTTTGATATACCGGCCGCGGTGCACTGGTTGGAATGACAAATAGCCCAATGGGTCCATTGATGGAGATCGATCCCAGACCGATCATGCATCAAGTGAGTGCTTTGCCATTGGGCTAAAAAACAAACAAAAAACATATTCGTTTTAAGGACACCACTAGAGCACATTGATTTATTAATCATTGGCTATTGGATGCCAAACATTTAGTAATTTTGACATATAGTCTAAGAGAGGAAACCCGCTATATTTTTCCATAAGTAGCAAGGGATCTTTCATATGCACTATCCCACAGACAGGGTAGCACATACCAACGCCTTTAATATACCAGTCAAAGAGCAATTGTTGGGATGAAAAAGAAACCCAAATCAAAAAAGGGATCCAACAAGGGTGTTAAATACACTTCAAGAAAGTTATTTTATTTTATTTAACGATACCACTAGAGCACATTGATTAATTAATCATCGGCTATTGGATGTCAAACATTTCGTAATTCTGACATATAATATTCATCAGAGGAAACCTGCTATATTTTTCCTAATGCAGAAAGGGATCTTTTATATGCACTTTCCCACATACAAGAAAGCACATACCATGGTCTTTGACCAGATGTGGTGCACTGGCTGGAACGAAAAAAAACCCCAATCAGCTGAATCAATTCACTGAGGTGGTTCGATCCTGCAATACAAGCATCTCAGGGCACAATATTTCACGCGAACCGCCGTTCTGTTCGCGTGTCGGTTACGCAAAATTAAATTTACGCGAACCGCAAATCGGTTACGTCATGATCTGTAAACGTTCAGAAATTAAAACTTGCAATCTTCACGATTACAGGAAGTTTATTAATGCAGACATACTACTGGTATTCCGACAAATGTTTTAGACTGATTTTTAGATAATTGATGCGCAGCAAACCAGTAAACAACGTTATATTGCAACAGTTGTAACTTGCGACCAGTCTACAGTTTTAAAACATTTTTAAAGAAATGTGCTCGGACCGCTTGTAGACATACTACTGGATTGGCTATAATTTTACATGTTAAAAACAGTTTTAACGTAAACAGGAATCCAAAAGTGTCACAAAAATTGAACAATACTAACATCGCATAATGAGCTTTAAAAAACCCACATTTGGAACGTCACTGTAGTATATAAGTACCATCGATGAAGTGAAAGTAGCATAGCCACCGCACATCGCAAAAAGGAATCCCTACAAATGAGCATTTATCTATTTCAAAAGCGTAGCTCTCATTACGCACAGTACGTAATGCAAAAACTAAATCCGGGAATAAGTCGAGGCTGTCTGTAATTGTTCTATAAAATATCCTCTTAAAATTTATTCGAAAAAAGATTTTTAAAAATGTATCTACAGGCTTTTAAAAGTTTTAAAATTTCACAGAGGGAGGCCCCCCGAATCCCCCCTCTCGGGCACGTCTTTGGCGTGCGTAATTCTAAGAACATTTCAGACTACGCCTCTGTATTTTGTTTCAGTACTGGGGCTAATATTCAGTTCTTTTATAATATTGTTAACTTTAGCAAGCATTAAAGACATTTTCTTTTCTTTTTTAAAAATGTTTTCTTTTGTATTTGTTTTAACTTTGTTTCAGCTAAAAACTATGTATTTAAAATATAATTTCAACATAATTTTGAGGTAACCGATCAGATAACCCATGGGTTACGCAAATATAATTCACGTAACCGAACAATTGGTTACCTAGGTAAAAACCACGTGAACCGACTTCCGGTTACCTCATATTTCGAAATATTGTCCCCTGCATCTTAAGTGAGTGCTCAAACAACTGAGCTAAATTCCACCCTGGAAAAAAAGATGCACTCAACACATTTTAATTATAATAATATGGCACCTCAAGCGAGCACTCAACCGACTGAGCTAAATCCCACCCCACCACAGGGCCACGTCCCGCCCAATACCTCGTACGTACCTGCCGTAAGGAAGACCGACCCGTGAGGGAACATGATGACATCATCGACGGGCTGACCATGATCCACCATCATCACACTCTCTGACATCCGCGCGTCAAACATCTTCACCGTGTGGTCGTAAGAACCTGTAACACCAAGACAAAAAAAATGTGTTTCCGTCTAGTTGTTTGACATCGAATAGCCGATGATTAATAAATCAATGTGCTCTAGTGGTTTCGTTAAACAAAAAACAAAGTACTACAGATAAAAGTTAATGTTTGTTTTATTTTGCAACACCACTAGAGCACACTGATTTATTTTAATCACTGGCTATTGCAGACATTGAAATAAGTAATGTGTGCAGTAACCCATGTTCAGGTTGTAACGAAATTCAGATCTGGGCCCAGCTTTATCAACGCGATCTTACCACTAAGATCATCTTAAAGCGACATACCCTAGTTTTTAAAAACGCACGTTCATCCAAGAAGTAATGGTTAACGAGACAAGCTCTAGTTATTTTAGACTGTATTTCCCTGTTTAAGCATCACAGACTTTTTTATAGGCTGAACCTAGGGTCTGCACCTTTAAAGTTAAAGTTTGTTTTGTTTAACAACACCACTAGAGCACACTGATTCATTAATCATCGGCTACTAGATGTCAAACATTTGATGTCTCAAAGCTTTATCAACTTATCACACTGTCACAAAATATGTCCAACACACTTACGTGTCTTTTCTCTTAAGCCCCACCCTCTCCCACCATGTATTCACATTTGCAACTACCCTGTGGTTACCTACCTGTAACAAAGATGTTTCAAAGCTTTATCAACTTTTCACTCTCATAAAATATGTCCCCCATACTTACGTGCCTTCTCTCTTACTCACACCCCACCCCTATCCCATCCCCCATGCATTCATATTTGCAACCACCCTGTGGTTACCTACCTGTAACAAAGATGTCGGGACTTGCCTGACTAACGGCACCACATCGGACGTAGTCCTGAAACAAAGGAAAGAATTTAATTTGTTTGTGTATGTATATATATATATATATATAACAACACCTCAGCACATTTTAAATTATGGCTGTTTTAACATATACGACATTGATGCCAACAGGATAAAGTGAAACTAAATCTATCTAAAATTTAATGCATTGAAATTTTTTTTAATATACCAGGGACTTTGATACAAACTCTGAGTCCTTTGAGGATGATCGATCACACCTCCGGCAAGTGATCTACATGCCACCTCACTCATTACCAAAGAAAGAAAGAAAGAAATGTTTTACTTAACGACGCACTCAACACATTTTATTTACGGTTATTTGGCGTCAGACATATGGTTAAGGACCACACAGATATTGGGAGAGGAAACCCGCTGTCGCCACTACATGGGCTACTCTTCCGATTAGCAGCAAGGGATCTTTTATTTGCGCTTCCCACAGACAGGATAGCACAAACCATGGCCTTTGTTGAACCAGTTATGGATCACTGGTCGGTGTAAGTGGTTTACACCTACCCATTGAGCCTTGCGGAGCACTCACTCAGGGTTTGGAGTCGGTATCTAGATTAAAAATCCCATGCCTCGACTGGGATCCGAACCCAGAACCTACCAGCCTGTAGACCGATGGCCTAACCACAACGCCACCGAGGCCGGTTTATCAAAGAAAGATAAAGGTTTGTGTTGTTTAACAACACCACTACAGAACATTGATTTATTCATCATCAGCTATTGAATGTCAAACATTTGGTCTTTTTCAAGAAAACCCTTAGAGAAAACCTGCTACATTTTTCCATTAGCAGCAAGGGATCTTTTATATGCACTTTCCCCACAGAAAGGACAGCACTGGTTGGAATGGCAAAAAACTAATCACAGAATGGGTCCACTGAGGTGGTTTTTTATCCTATGACTTAAGCACCTCTGGCAAGATCCCACCCCTCTCATTCTGAAAGAAATACAGGACCATGTTGGGCAATCGCATCTGGATACCATTCCACCGTCCAATAAAGCAAGTCGTAACATACATATTTCACATCCACCTGGATACCATTCCACCGTCCAATAAAGCAAGTCGTAACATACATATTTCACATCCACCTGGATACCATTCCACCGTCCAATAAAACAAGTCGTAACACACATATTTCACATCCACCCGGATATCATTCCACCGTCCAATAAAACAAGTCGTAACATACATATTTCACATCCACCTGGATACCATTCCGCCATCCAATAAAACAAGTCGTAACATACATATTTCACATCCACCCAGATACCATTCCACCGTCCAATAAAACAAGTCGTAACATACATATTTCACATCCACCTGGATACCATTTCACCGTCCAATAAAACAAGTCGTAACACACATATTTCACATCCACCCGGATATCATTCCACTGTCCAATAAAACAAGTCGTAACATACATATTTCACATCCACCTGGATACCATTCCGCCATCCAATAAAACAAGTCGTAACATACATATTTCACATCCACATAGATACCATTCCACCGTCCAATAAAACAAGTTGTAACATACATATTTCACATCCATCCGGATACCATTTTACCATCCAATAAAACTAGTCGTAACATACATATTTCACATCCATCCGGATACCATTCCACCATCCAATAAAACAAGTCCTAACATACATATTTCACATCCACCCACCACTGTCCAATAAAACAAGTCGTAACATACATATTTTACATCCATCCGTATACCATTCCACCGTCCAATAAAACTATTTATAACATACATATTTCACATCCACCCTCTACCGTCCAATAAAACAAGTCGTAACATACATATGTCACATCCACCCACTACCGTCCAATAAAACAAGTAACATACATATGTCACATCCACCCACTACCGTCCAATAAAACAAGTAACATACATATGTCACATCTACCCACTACCGTCCAATAAAACAAGTCGTAACATACATATGTCACATCCACCCACTACCATCCAATAAAACAAGTCGTAACATACATATGTCACATCCACCCACTACCGTCCAATAAAACAAGTCATAACATACATATTTCACATCCATCCGGATACCATTTCACCATCCAATAACACAAGTCGTAACACATATTTCACATCCACCCGGATATCATTCCACTGTCCAATAATTTGCCAATTGCAAATTTCAAAAACAATTGGAAAATTTTATTTTGATTTGGTGAAATAATTTTATGAAATAATTGATATTTTGTTAGAATATATCTGGGTTTGTGCAATTTTTGAAGTTTAGTAGATAATTTGGCAAAATGTTTTGCTCAACCAGAGCTCACCCTGAAACTAGTCGTAACATACATATTTCACATCCACCCGGATACCATTTCACCATCCAATAGAACAAGTCATAACATACATATTTCACATCCATCCAGATACCATTCCACCGTCCAATAAAACAAGTCATAACATACATATTTCACATCCACCCACTACCGTCCAATAAAACAAGTCATAACATACATATTTCACATCCACCCACTACCGTCCAAAAAAACAAGTCGTAACATACATATTTCACATCCACCCGGATACTATTCCACCATCCAATAAAACAAGTCGTAACATACATATTTCACATCCACCCGGATACCATTCCACTGTCCAATAAAGAAGCCATAACATACATATTTCACACAAATATCCACAAAACCTGAATGGAGCCAGATACCATTCCACCATCCAATAAAACAAGTCGTAACATACATATTTCACATCCACCCGGATACCATTCCACCATCCAATAAAACAAGACTTAACATACATATTTCACATCCATCTGGATACCATTCCACCATCCAATAAAACAAGACGTAACGTAACATACATATTTCACATCCATCCGGATACCATTCACCCATTCAATAAAACAAGACTTAACATACATATTTCACACAAATATCCACAAAAAGTTAATGAAGTCAATGATTTTTTCATGATCTCAATGCCAGCATGGATATAAAAATTATTCCAGTGGTAATCTCAAACCCAACCGATTGGGACCACGTAAAGTTTAAACCCATTCTCGGATTCTCGGCCTACAGGAAAAATCGTAAAATACAAATGCTTTCATAGTCTTAATACAGAGTAATAAACAATTTATTGTACTGATGGTTTGTATTTCTAAACATTGACGACTTCCTTTAAAAAATCAGCTGATATCTAGAAGTATCTTTTGAAAACGTGATCTACTTTGCTATTCTTCTGGAAGAAAGACATGTTTTAATACAATGGGATGAAAATGACACTTGCACAATGTATGTTGACATAAGAAAATTGAACAACAAAAAGACTTGATAAATAATGAATTTATTATTTTGTACTATGACCTTATTTTTCACTTCGATATAAAAGGAAACATTATTAAATAATAAGTACCGAAATAGGAAACAGAATGAATGGAGTTCGCATTAAAAAAATGGAATATAACAGAAACCGCAAACAAGAATTCCACAGAATTAACAATCCGACCTACAATTTATTGTTTTGGAGAATAAATAAATAATTTGTGAGGTATAATTTAGAATTAATCTGGTTTTTAAATAAATAAATAAATAAAATAATTTACAGGGTTTTATCACCCACATGTATGTTTTTAATCTCCGATAATCAGCATCATTCCAAACCATTTCCCAAAGGCTATGTCGTTTTTATTCCCAATTTTGGACTAAAAAAATTCCCAATTTCAAATGTGAATTATTCCTTTTTTATTTCTATATAAAGATATTTTTTAAAAACAATATGGAAAACTTGTCAAACACCCCTTCGCTCACCCACACAAAATAGATATATTAATTTGAATAAATACAAGTACATATATAGTATTACTCTTTTAAATTCTAACTTAGCTTAATGAGATGTTTTTAAAATGAAACTGAAAATTCACAATGTTTTTTGTAAAACGATGCTAAAATATCCAAACATAAAGCTATGGGCATCAAATCAAATTTTAGAAATAAAACCCTGAATTTAACCAGAATTTTGCAGAATTAAAAGTCTTGCTTACCATAAACATTTTCATTGCACTGTGATGAACATCCATACGTGCAACAATAAACCAAGTTTTATTGATCTAGGACTTACAGTTTGCGAGAAATGGAGTTAAACGCGAAAACTGTCATTTTTAAACTTTTAAGCAGACATTGAAAAAGGAAAGAAAGAAAGAAATGTTTTATTTAACGATGCACTCAACACATTTTATTTACGTTTAAATGGTGTCGGAAATATTGTTAAAGATCACACAGATATTGAGAGAAGAAACCCGATGTGTCCACTTAATGGGCTACTCTTTTTGATTAGCAGCAAGGGATCTTTTATGTGCAAGCTCCATGTCAGACTACACAAAATAGCTGTTTCTTTTATAATGTGATGAGGTTGTCGTTAAATAAATATGTTTATGTATATATAATTAAAAAAATTCCACGTTTATATGATTTACTATATTCTGATTGGACAATGTCGAAGAAAAACTGAAAGTTATCCTTCAATAAACCTCAGAAAATGACGTCATTACGCCAACCGAGACATTAAAGGATTTATGTGTATTTTACCTAAATATTGTGTGTTCAGGCACTTGTCCATAAATTTTAGAAGAAAGTGGGTGCTAAACTGTGGCTAGCAAAATTTATTAGGGGTTAAGACATGCTTCTGTGGAAAAAAGTATTGATCAAGGGGAGGGTTCGACCGCCGAAACCCACCCTCTGCGCACGCTTCTGTGTTTGTAATTATACAAGTACTATTACAAACTGCATAAAATTGCGTAGTGTAGTGAAGGATTTTAAACTAAAAACCTCAGAAAATTACGTCATTATGTATTTTCTAACATTGATAATTAAAGCAAAAAGTTGCAAATAATGTGTAAGTTAATGGAGGGGGGAAAAAAATCACAAAAGTCGAAAATATTTCCTACTGCCTAATAATTACATTTTGCCATTCTAAACATTCCTTTTTTTTTTTTCTTCTCTCTCTCTTTAACCCAGAGTCCCTGGTAAAATAATCAGCACCAATCGGCATCCGAAGATCTGTGTTTAGCCAGTGTCTCCCGTAAGTGTATTAAACGAGAGCTCTAGCATGCGGTTAATGAAGGCAGCTCACCGCCTAATGGTGGCTTGTGTACAAGCGTTATGCTCTCAAATGGTCGTTTAGCTCCCATAAACATATGCAAGACAAGCCCATTTAACACTGACTGCGTTCACAAATAATCCATGAAATTGAACTTTTTACAATGAGACTTTTTTTCTTTTTTTTTGGTGTGTTTTTAAAAAAAAAAAAAACATGAAAAAAAACATTATTTTTTTTTTTATTGCAAACATGAAGTCAGTTTAGTCCAAGTAGAGTGAGTGATATGTATAATGAGCGTGCGCGAGAAGATGTGTGTTTGTGGGGTAGGTTATTGATAGAATTGATTGTGTGTGTCATGTTGTGTGTGCCGCGTGTGCATATGTCTGTGTGTGTGTGGAGTGTGTGTTGATGTGTGTATGTGAGTCTGGTGTGTGTACACGTGTGTGTGTGTGTGTATGTGGTATGTGTGTGTGGTAGTGATGGTATGTGTGTGGTGTGTGTATGCGTGCATGTGTGTGCATGTATAGGCACATGGTTGTGGTATGTGCTTAAGTGTAAAGAGATTTGGTATTGTGCTTATATAGAGAATACTACATGAGTGGCCCTTAGATACCATTTATCTTACAAGTTGTTTTCAAAATGTATCAAATGAGTGAAAGTGAGTTGGATACATTTTTAAACAAGTTGTAAGATAAACTGTATCTAACCGACACGAATGTAGAATTCTATTTCTTACATAACCTCAAAAACCCCAGGCTTTAAGCAAATTTAAACGTCTTTTCCAACTGAAACATATTTACAGCACAAATCAATGTCAGGTTAACTATATGCCACTAAGTGATCAATTTCGATCATGCTTTTTTTTTATTGGATGGTATGACATTGTTGACCTGGTCATCACCTAGGAGCAGCCAGTCGTTATCTCTTGAAATTGTTATCACACATATATGTGTTAACAGTGTGTTATTACAAACAATCCATGATCCAAAAATATTTAGGGCCAAATTTATAAAGCCTATTTTTCTTAAACGCATGTGTTTAAGCATTGTAAACATATGTAGTTACACATGTGTAAGTCTAAAACGGGCATTGTAAATTTGGCTCTTATAGTCTAGACTTAAGACTTTAATAAAGTCTCACTTATTTAAATTGATGTAACATGTAGTTTAAAGTCTGACGGTTTTAGCAGTCTTTTAAGTCTGGAATTAGAACTTTTATAAGCAAAGGTCCAAAAGCTTTGCGGAGAACAGGTTTTAATTTTATTCCACTCCAAGCAGGGCATATGACTTGTACATCAAAACACATGGTATGGGCTGTCATGTCTATGTGGAAATGAATATAAAAGATGACATGCCGTTGGTTACTACAAGGCTATGCTGTTCAAAGGTAAAGCAGAATGTTTATACATAATAAGAATAAAAAGCATCTATAAATCATTTTACTTTTCTACAATTTCCTTCCCACACAAACTTCCATCCTCAATGGGAAATCAAATTTTAAAAAATATATATAAATATGATTTAAAAATTAAAATAACATTAATCATTTCTGAACAGTAATTAAATGAGCTACACTAACAAAATTTAAAAAATTAACAGTCACAAAAAATATGACTTCAGAATTAAAACAGTATCATATTAAAATTTTAAAAACCTATAAATAGCTTTATTTTTCTATAATTTTCAATGCAGTCTCTCTTATCAACTTTCCCCTGCACGTGCTGTAACCTCACCATGGTGCAGGGGTGTAACATTATCTTTGAGAATGGCCAACACATCACAAATAAATTTTGAGTAAAAGTCAGTATCTATCTGTGATATTTGTGTTTTTGCACGGTTCTTTACACTGTTTTTGTTTAAATCTTGAATTTTTATATTGATGTTGATCATCACCTTATTTGTTTGCATTACCATAGTTTGACACCCAATAGCCGATGTATTTTTTCGTGCTGGGGTGTTGTTAAACATTCATTCATTCATTCTCTTATCAACCAAACAACCATCTCCAATGGTGAATCAAATGATAAGAAAAACATCAAGAATGATTTTAAAAATAAAACAATATTTATATTTTTGTTCCCACCCCTACACTCATCCAATGATCAAACGTTAAAAGTAAAACTATATTTTTTATATAATATTTATTAAATTCACAAGTAAAAGGCATCTATACTAAAAAAAATTCTATGATTACCCTCAGTTACCCTTACTTACATCCCACAGCCAAATATAAATACAATTTGTAAAGTAAATATTCTTATGTAAATTAAACCATCTTTATTCAAAAGACCAATATTAAACAATTCAAATTATATCAGTTTTATTCAAAAGACCACTATTGAACAATCCAAGTTAATTCATCTTTATTAAAAACACCAATAATTAAATAATTCAAATTAAATCATCTTGAATAAAAGACCAATTAAACAATTCAAATTAAATAAGTGTTATTCAAAAACCCAATATTAAACGATCCAAATTAAACATTTAATAAAAAAAAAAAAAAGACAAAAAATTAAATAATCCAAATTAAATCATCTTTATTCAAAAGACCAATAATTAAACAATTCAAATTAAATCAGTTTTATTCAACAGACCAATTAAAAATCCAAATTAAATCACCTTTACTTAACATCCCCTCTCCCCGAAAAAAAAACCAGGAACAACAAACAGGACTTTAGCCAATTTTCAGAAATGTCGAGTATTTCCTTGAAAATCATTCAAATATGGCTAATTTGAGGAATATATTATTAGCCAGTCTAAATTGTTTAGCCATTTGTGTAAAAATTAATAATTGGCTAATATGGCATTGCACAGGGAGAGCCCTGAACAACCCATCAAATAGTGCAGATTTGTTTGAAACTTTACTCAGATGTTCCATTTCAATTATTCCCCCCTTCCCACCAAAAAAACCCTCAAAAAACAAATAACAAACAAAAAACCCCAGCTAACAGTCCCAATTTGTTTGAAACTTTCCTCAGATTTTCTATTGCAATCATTCCCCCCACCCCCGACCCCCCCCCAAAAAAAACCTATTAGACAGTCTAGATTTGTTTGAAACTTTCCTTAGATTTTCTATTGCAATCATTCCCCGATCTCCAAAAAAAAATAAACAGAAAAAAAACCCACCCACAGCAAACAATCCAGATTTGTTTGAAACTTTCCTCAGATTTTCTATCACAATCGTTCCCCCACCACCGCCACCACAACCTCCATCCTGGCTCCTGCTGGGGGTCAGATGACCAAACATCATTTGTTTCTGCATTAATGTGTCAGACACGTTATTTCTCACTGTCGGGAAGACGTGGCCATAATTACAAGAAGCCAGATGAAATGGTTTCAATGACGATTGGGAATGCTTTGGGATTTTATGGCATATAAATTAGTCACATATTCGCCAAGTTGAACATGTCATGGAAGTCGATTCAAAGGGTGGAATCATCAATTTCATACCCAATTAAAGCTCTTGCAGGGATCCCTCTCTCGCAAGACACAACATGTGTCTGCAGTAAAACCAAATTCTTCAGCAGATGCGAGCTGATGAACATAGATCACATCACGCCAATGGAGGAAACATGCTTGTACATACACACAGTCTGTGATAAATGTAGGATTTCCAGGAACAAAGGAACAACATTCAAGTCCTATTGTTTGGAAATTAAAAATATATATATATGACATAAACTTAGGATTTGAAAAAAAAAAAAAAAAAATCAAATTCTATTGTTTGTGAAGAATTTTGTTTTTTAAAGTTCAAAGATGATTCTTTTTCTTCGATTGTTTATCACTTGAAGAGTGTCAAGAGGTATTACAGACCTAGTGATAAATAAATTTACATTAATTATACATGAACAAATCTAAATTTTTTGATAATAAAGTGTTTTGTTTTGTTGTGTTTTGGTTTTTATTTTATTTATTTATTTTTTGTTTTATTATTTTTAATCATTGATTAAATTTTAAACCAACTGGAAATTGTGTATTTAATTTAGTGTGCTCTATCGTCTTTTGTGTCTGTAACTTAAAAAACCCACCATAAACAGAAATTTACTTTTATGTATTTTTCTAAGTGTGCCTAAGCGTATGTGTCAGAGTATGTGTATGTGTATATATTTACCTATGTACATGTGTATGTGTATGTGTATAGATATGTGTATGTGTATAGATATGTGTATGTGTATAGATATGTGTATGTGTATGTGCATGTGTACATGTATATGGTATGTATATAGGTATATGTACATCTTCGTGTATATGTATTATATACACGTAAGTTTATTTGTAGATTTTTTTTTCCATCTCCTGATACACACCTATGTACATGTAAGCAGAATGAGAAGGAAGCCATTTAGTTGGCGTATATCAGATCAAACCCGTACGCAGCTCACAAGTTTGTCAGCAATGTAAATCGGCAGAGCACTCCACTATCACATCATCACAATATCCCCGCTCATTATGAACCCTCAATAAATTACCCACATCCAGAGGCAAACATACATTCAAAATGCTGTTACGGACTTTTCAATTTCAATGTTAAACCATTCTGCCACTGTGGTATGCAACTGCACTGTACATGGCCCCGGCTAAATTGGAATAAATCTCCGGCGATATCCAATTTCATGCGGGGAATTTGAAGAAAACGTTCTGAAGTTGTTAGAAATCCAGGGAATCATAATGATAACCAGCTCCGTCTGGACCAGGTTGTCTTGTATCACATCAAATCTGATGAAGCGGAAAACTACATAACAACACTCGGGAGGGAGGAAGCAGTGTAACAGTCGATGTGTACCGGTCTCAGCACACGCTTTTAGCCACATGTGGTCCACGATGAAAGACTTGAACCCCACGGCCATGGGGGTTTCGGGGGTTCATCCTCCCTGGGGTTCTTTTTTAAGGGGGGAGGGTCTTTTTCTTTTTTTGATGCTTTTAAAAATCTGGGATTCATTATAGAAGTTTTCAAATAGCTTGATTTTTTTTTTTCTTCAAAAATGCAAATTAAAATTTAAAGACACTTTTAATGTTTAAAAATGTTTCAGACATATTAAAGTATGTACAAATGCAAGTATTAATATACATAAACTGAGCTTTGTGCCACAAGTTTAAAATAACCAAAGTGTTTTGATTTCCTATACTTTCTAATTTAAATCATTCAATTAAATACAAAAATAAACTTCCATAAAGATTAATTTTTCTTCAATTTTGTAGCTAAAAATTTAAAGTATCCTACTATTGAAATATGTAAACTACATACATGTACATAACATGATTTTGACAGAATAATTATATTTATTTTTGTGCTTATATCCAATTAAGGTTCAAGCATGCTGTCCTGGGCACACACCTCAGCTATCTGGGCTGCCTATCCAGGACAGAGGGTTAGTTGTTAGTAGTTAGTGAGAGAGAAATTGGTGTAGTGGCCATACACCTACCCACCGAGTTGTTAAAACTTGCTCTCTTTGTGGGAGCCTGTACGGGGATGTGAACCCATAACCTATTAGCCTTAAGACAGATGGCTTAACAACTACACCACCAATACCGCTGAACAACAATGCAGTTTTTCCCACACTGAATTTTCAACACAACCTGCATCTATTTGGGAGGGACAATGGCCATTACCATTGAGAAACAGGAAAACTGCCAATCAACTCTCAATAATGTTGTAAAAGTTTGAATTACAAGCATTCACATTTTGAAAACGACACAACACCGTGGAATCAATCATGGTAGAAAAAAACCATGTCCTCGCCAGCTTTATCATGTCCTGATTGGAAACCGGAGTCCGGAACAGGTCCGAATAATGTTGAAGTCCAGCTCGTATTTCAGGAATTCATCTGTGTTTCAACAGCCAAAGTGACAAAGTGTCTTACACTGGGATGGATGAAGAAACCCACCGCAACCTGCACCAGTTTTCTTAAACAAGAGATTCAGGATGTATACGTCCCTCTTAGAACTGGTTTTGGTGTTGTAGACTTAAAGCTGGTACAGGGGCGGGAGATAGCCCAGTGGTAAAGCGCTCGCTCGATGCGCGGTCAGTCTGGGATCGATCCCCGTCGATGGGTCCATTGGGCTATTTCTCGCTCCAGCCAGTGCACCACGACTGGTATATCAAAGGCCGTGGTATGTACTACCCTGTATGTGGGATGGTGCACATAAAAGATCCCTTGCTGCTAATCGAAAAGAGTAGCCCATGAAGTGGCGACAGCGGGTTTCCTGTCTCAATATCTGTGTTGTACTTAACCATATGTCTGACGCTATATAACCGTAAATAAAATGTGTTGAGTGTGCTGTTAAATAAAACATTTCTTTCTTTCTTTTTTAAAGCTGGTAAGTAGTGAGTTCACATCCTGGTACCAGTTCCTAACCCCAGAGTCAGTTTTAATGACCTATTAGATAGGTTTATGGATTCTACATCAACTTCTCTCTCACTACACTTGGTCGTTTAGTAGTTAAGCCATCACAATTAAGGCTGCTAGGTACTGGGTTCACAGCCTGGTATTGGCTCTCATGCAGAGCTAGTTTTAATGACTCAATACGTAGGTGTAAAACCACTACACCGACTTTTCTATCGCCAACCAACCACTATCCTGGACAGACAGCCCAGATACCTGAGGTCTATGCCCAGGACAGCGAGCTTGAACCTTAATTTGACATAAGCACGAAAAAAGTTGAAATGAATTGCACCAGTTTCTTCTACAGGAGTTTCAGGACTGGTTTTGATGGTGTAGTGGTTAAGCCATCAGACTTAAAGCTGGTAGGTACTGGGTTCGCACCCCAGAGCCGGTTCCTAACAGAGCGAGTTTGAAGGGCTCATAGGATAGGTGTATGGCCACTACTCCAACTTCTCTCTCTCACCAAACTCAGTGGTTTAGTGGTTAATCCATGGCACTTAAGGATGGAAGGTACTGGGTTCACACCCCACAACCCGCTCTTACCCAGAGCAAGTTTTTAATGGGCCATAGGGTAGGTGTATGGCCACTACTCCAAATTCTCCATAACTATTAACCCATTGTCCCAGATAGACAGCCCTGATAGATGAGGTGTGTGCCCAGAACAGCATGCTTGAACATTAATTGGATATAAACATGAAAATAAAATAAAATGATATCAGTAATAGGAAAGGAAAGACTACTGCCTCACAGGACACTTTAAAGTACGGTTATCTGGTGTCTATTTATTTATTTAGGTATGGTTGTTCGGACTTTTCGTTGAGAGAAAAACAGAAGAAAGAAAACCTCAGGATATTTTAAACTATGGCTATTTGGAAAGGAAAGGAATGTTTGCTTTGCCAAATTATCTATTCAATTTACAAATTTACAAACAAAATATCTATTATTACATGAATGAATGAATGTTTAACGACACCCCAGCACGAAAAATACATCAACTATTGGGTGTCAAACTGTGGTAAATGCAAACGGTAAGTGTGATTATTACATGAATTATTTAACAAAAGTAAAATAAAATTTGCCAATTGTTTTTAAAATTCACATTTGGTGAATTTGGCAATATCCAGAGATAACTTTGTATTGGATAATCTTTAGAGAAAACCTGCAAAAAAAACTTCAGCAGCAGCAAGAAATGTTTTATATGCACTTTCCCACAAACAGGATAGCACATACCATGGACTTTGACATACCAGTCACATAGCAGTACACTGGTTGGAGCAGGGAAAAAAAAAACAATCATAGACAGTGTCCATCAATGAGGATTCGATTCTATGACCTAGGCAACAGGTTCAAATTAGCAAGGAATGTTTTATGAGAAACTACTTGGTGCGTGGTCAGTTTGGGATCGATCCCCATTGGTGGGCCCATTGGGCTATTTCTTGTCCCAACCACGACTGGTATACCAAAGGCTGTGGTATGTGCTATCCTGTCTGTGGGATGGTACATGTAAAAGATCCCTTGCTACTAAAGGATGGAGGAGCCGGCGAAAGTCAACACCAGTGTCCATGACAGGCGTGTGCTACAACAGCCTGTTCTGAATGTGCATGTTAAAATCTATAACCTGGCCTGATTGTAGTACTAAAACAAATAACTTCCGGCTGGGTCAAAGTTCGAGGTGCACCCAACTTTTGATAGAGAAGTGAACACCACAAGTCCTGTGATTGGTTATAAATGTGAGTGTGTTGGTTGTAAAAAAAATTAGTTTCATCTGGGCTAAAAATGTATGCAATTTTATTTAATCTAGTACCACTGTGTCAAGTAGCCTTGTGCTTGGAACATGTATGGGGTACCTGTAAAAAAAAAAAGTACTCAAATTTTGTGCGGAACTAGGGTAGTCATAGACGCTACCCGTTATCTCAGAAATGAGCAGCTTGACACCCACTTTTTTGTGATTCACTTTAAGGGGGAGGGGTGGTAGTATTTATATCCGTGGCATTTATGTCGATTGATACGTTGCAGGTAGGAGTTTTAGCCACATATGTTACTATTGTCGTCTATGGGATTTGATTTGGTAGTATACACCCTGATGTGATGGAAACAAGGTAGTGGGTTTCTTCTTTAAGACTATATGTCAAAATTCACAAATGTTTGACAACAAATTTATAGCCGATAATTCATAAAATCAATGTGCTCAAGTGGTGTCTTTAAACAAAAATATACTTTTAACTTTCTACTGATAAACCCAGTCACAGTAGTCTGGCAGAAACAGAAAATAGCCTAGCTGGTCGCCCTGTTAACAAAAGATGACAACATCTACATCCATCCATCTCGTGAATTACACGTGACAAATGAGAAATCGACACGCTTTATACCGAAACACACAGCATGCCGTTACCAATATGAGACCTGACCCATCATTCACGCCTTGTTCCTACGACTGGTATTTTCACCATTCCCAGCCACAGCACACAAAGAGGAAAAGGAATGTTGAACTTGTACAAATGATTCTGAATTACACTGACAATCCAAATGTATTTTAAATTAGCTGATTTTAAAAAAAAAAAAAAATCACTTTTTTTCCCCCTCTATTGAATTACTGATTAAATGTCCAAAAAGCTGTTAGGTGAGCAATCAGATAAAGTTTTAAAGAAAATGCATTAAACATTTTATTGTACAGCGATCAATTTACCAGTCTTCAGCGGTGGATCCAGAAAATCCATTATGGGGGTGGGGGGGGGGGGGGGGGGCGTGACAGGAGGTGGAATGCCAAGGAAACTTTCAGGGAGGTGTGGCGGGGGATCGTAAAAAAAGAAGAAAATAATATATAATAAAATTATAACTATCGCAAAATACCCCCCCCCCCCCCCAACCACCCCCCCCCCCCCCCCCCCCCCCCAGATCCGCCTCTGGTTTTCTTTTAACTTTCCAGGTGAATGTGGAGAGAAGCTGGACTGATCACTCGCCTGGTGAAAAGTTAGTTGTTTAACTACACCACTAGAGCAGAATGATTATTAATCATAGAAAATTGGATGTCAAACATTAGGTAATCTTGACATATATCCTTAGAGAGGGAACCTGTTATATTTGTCCATTAGTAGTAAGGTTTTTTTTTATATGCACCATCCTAGAGACAGGATAGCACATACCATGACTTTTGATATACCAGTCATGGTGTACTGGCTGAAAGGAGAAATAGTCCAATGAACCCACTGACCCCGCGGGATCGATCCTAGTTAAACTGCGAAATAATCCATTACCAGCAAGGGATCTGTTATATGCACTTTCCCCACAGACAGGAAAGCACAGCTGTGGAGCACTGGTTGGAATAAGAAAAAACCCCATCAGCTGAATGGATCCATCGAGGTGGTTCAATCCTGCGACGCAAGCACTCAACCGACTGAGCTAAATCACGCCCCCTATATAAGAATGATTCACGGGAGATATGGTGAGTAACGGAAGTGTGAGTACTCACCTCATGCTCGTCGTAGATGACCTGAGCCTTCTCCGTGGGGATGTCCCAGACACGCACACTCCTGTCGTTGGAACCGGTCATGATACGCAGCCTGTCCGAGAGAAATCTTGTCACGTTCACCGGACTGGGAATATCAAAACAAGATGGAAGTTAAAAAACAAGGCCATCAAAAAGTTAAAATTAAAAAAAGAATTATGCTTAAGTATGCCCCATTGGGAATGTCATTATAACATGTATAGTGCCAACAGTGATTTTTCCATTAGGATCAAGGGATCTTTTATATGCACCATTCCACAGACAGGACAGCACATACCACGGCCTTTGGTGTATATACGAGTCAAGGTGCAATGGCTGGAAAGAGAAATAGCCCACTGGGCCCACAGACGGGGATCGATCTCAGATAGACCACACATCAGGCAAGCACTTTACCACTGGGCTACGTCCGGCCCTTTTAGGTATTCAAGATTCGTATATAATCTGGAAGGCCAGCACTTCTCAAGCACTTTACCACTGGGCTACGTCCGGCCCTTTTCGGTATTCAAGATTCGTATATAATCTGGAAGGCCAGCACTTCTCAAGCACTTTACCACTGGGCTACGTCCGGCCCTTTTAGGTATTCAAGATTCGTATATAATCTGGAAGGCCAGCACTTCTCAAGCACTTTACCACTGGGCTATGTCCGGCCCTTTGAGGTATTCAAGATTCGTATATAATCTGGAAGGCCAGCACTTCTCAAGCACTTTACCACTGGGCTACGTCCGGCCCTTTGAGGTATTCAAGATTCGTATATAATCTGGAAGGCCAGCACTTCTCAAGCACTTTACCACTGGGCTACGTCAGGCCCTTTTAGGTATTCAAGATTCGTATATAATCTGGAAGGCCAGCACTTCTCAAGCACTTTACCACTGGGCTACGTCCGGCCCTTTTAGGTATTCAAGATTCGTATATAATCTGGAAGGCCAGCACTTCTCAAGCACTTTACCACTGGGCTACGTCAGGCCCTTTTAGGTATTCAAGATTCGTATATAATCTGGAAGGCCAGCACTTCTCAAGCACTTTACCACTGGGCTACGTCCGGCCATTTTAGGTATTCAAGATTCGTATATAATCTGGAAGGCCAGCACTTCTCAAGCACTCAAGCACTTTACCACTGGGCTACGTCCGGCCCTTTTAGGTATTCAAGATTCGTATATAATCTGGAAGGCCAGCACTTCTCAAGCACTTTACCACTGGGCTACGTCCGGCCCTTTTAGGTATTCAAGATTCGTATATAATCTGGAAGGCCAGCACTTCTCAAGCACTTTACCACTGGGCTACGTCCGGCCCTTTTAGGTATTCAAGATTCGTATATAATCTGGAAGGCCAGCACTTCTCAAGCACTTTACCACTGGGCTACGTCCGGCCCTTTTAGGTATTCAAGATTCGTATATAATCTGGAAGGCCAGCACTTCTCAAGCACTTTACCACTGGGCTACGTCCGGCCCTTTTAGGTATTCAAGATTCGTATATAATCTGGAAGGCCAGCACTTCTCAAGCACTTTACCACTGGGCTACGTCCGGCCCTTTTAGGTATTCAAGATTCGTATATAATCTGGAAGGCCAGCACTTCTCAAGCACTTTACCACTGGGCTACGTCCGGCCCTTTTAGGTATTCAAGATTCGTATATAATCTGGAAGGCCAGCACTTCTCAAGCACTTTACCACTGGGCTACGTCCGGCCCTTTTAGGTATTCAAGATTCGTATATAATCTGGAAGGCCAGCACTTCTCAAGCACTTTACCACTGGCTACGTCCGGCCCTTTGAGGTATTCAAGATTCGTATATAATCTGGAAGGCCAGCACTTCTCAAGCACTTTACCACTGGGCTACGTCAGGCCCTTTTAGGTATTCAAGATTCGTATATAATCTGGAAGGCCAGCACTTCTCAAGCACTTTTCACTATAAAATTACGGCTTTCAAGTATTCAAATTGGTAACACTTGGTCTCGTATCTTTTCATCAGTATTCACAACAGTATATCCAACACGTTTCAATATTTGTGACAAAATGACACTGACTGGTAAAAAGTAAACATTGTCAATAATACCAGGTGACAGATTTTGGAATTACAAGAAAATAAACTTGAGGAATACAAATTTTAATATTTATCAATGGAAATACACAATTCAAGTACCTTTCATGATAATGTTCATGGATTTTTACAAATCCAAGGACTTTTCTTTATGGCCACTCAAATTCAGGCACTTTATATGAACCCTGGTGCTATTCTATGACCTTGACCGTGTCATTTGTTGGGTTGGTCAAGGCCATGAGGTGTTTGTACGTACCCATCATGTCCTTTGAAAACTCTGAGCAGTGACTTGCTTTTCACATCAAACAACTTGGCACTACCTTCATCACCCCCGGCAACCAACAACTGGCCATCCGACCGGAATGAACCACTGTGGGCAACCTCCCGAAATCGGCTTATAGTACGAAGAATTTGATTGGTTCTTGAACTGTATATCTGGACCTGTCAATAAAAAAATAAAAAAAAAAAAAAAATAATAATAATAATAATTGAATGAATGAATGAATGAATGAATGAATGAATGAATGAATGAATGAATGAATGAAATAATAAATAAATAAATTATAGTCTTGTCATGACATGAATTTCATTATTCTAATCAAATAAGTTACATCTATAGGACTCAAATTTAACAGTAGCCAAGCAGCAATTTTCAGCAATGTCCTAATTGTATGCTCCAATACGATCAATCCCCGTCAGTGGGCCCATTGGGCTATTTCTTGCTCCAGCCATTGCACCACGACTGGTATATCAAAGACCATGGTATGCACTACCCTGTCTGTGGGATGGTGCATATAAAAGATCCCTTGCTGCCAATTGAAAAAGAGTAGTCCATGAAATGGCGACAAGTGGGTTTCCTCCTTCAATATCTGTGTGGTCCGTAACCATATGCCTGACACCATATAACCGTAAATAAAATGTGTTGAGTGCATCGTTAAATAAAACATTTCTTTCCTTCCAATGGCCTGAGAATTAAACAGTGTCTCACAGCCAAACTGGAAGTGCCTTATTTTGCACGTTTCTAATTGGTCATATTAAAAAATGACTCCTGAAAGTTGTTTTATTACAAAAAACATGAAACCATTTTCGCTTCTTTATTTTGAATGGGTTCTGTTGTGTTATATTATTACACTTGTTAAAAGTATGACCTGTTGCCCTGCCATCTGCCAATAATGCCCTAAAGAAATTCAAGACCTGCATGGTTAAGCTTCATAACCTTTGTCATTCCTTTTCCTTCAGGTTCCCTCCTCTTATTACTGCAAACACTTTAATAGTGACGATATAGTGAAGTGTTGAATTTCATGACAGACGTCTCAAAAACTAAATTTCAAATATCAATCAGAATACTTAAGATCACAACACATCTACAAAGTTTCAAAAACTTTGTTTTAGAGATCTTGCTTCCAAGACTTGGAGACTTTGTTTCTGAAATGCAAAGGCCATGGTATGTGCTATCCTATCTGTGGGATAGTGCATATAAAAGATCTTTTGCTATTAATTGAAAAATGTAGCCGGTTTCCTCTCTAGGACTATATGTCAGAATTACCAAATGTTTGACATCCAATAGCTGATGATTAGTGGCTTAATGTGCTCTAGTGGTGTCATTAAACAAAACAAACTTTTTTATTTGTTTCCGAAATGAGTCTCTGAAGATAAGGCAATGTCCTATTATGAGAGAGAAGTCTCCAAAACAAAATATCAAATACCATGAAAATACTTAAACAATATACACGTGGCTGGTCATACAAATGTTTTTGGTTAGGCCATCGGTCTACAGGCTGGTAGGTACTGGGTTCGGATCCCAGTCAAGGCATGGGATTTTTAATCCAAATACTGACTCCAAACCCTGAGTGAGTGCTCTGCAAGGCTTCATGGGTAGGTGTAAACCACTTGCACCGACCAGTAATCCACTAGTTCAACAAAGGCCATGGTTTGTGCTATCCTGCCTGTGGGAAGCGCAAATAAAAGATCCCTTGCTGCCTGTCATAAAAGAGTATGACCATGACCATGTTTGATGTCCAATAGCCGATGATAAGATAAAAAAATCAATGTGTTCTAGTGGCATTGTTAAATAAAACAAACAAACTTTTTTTATATAAATGTTTAACGACACCTCAACACCAAAATACATATTGGGTGTCTAACAAATGTAAGTACATCAATATAACAGTGCTCATATTTTTAAATATGAAAAGGTTTTGTTTTTGTTTGTTTGTTCATTAGTAGTAAGGGATTTTTTATATGCAATTCAGCACCATCTCATAGACAGGATAGCACATACCACGGCTTTTGATATACCAGTCATGGCATATTAGCTGGAGCAAGAAATAGAAAATAAAAAGGACACTTATTCATATTATTATCTGACACTCGCCTTATTTCCTGCCAAAATCAGGGTCATTGCTAGGATTTTCGGTCGTGTGTGTGTGTGTGTGTGTGTGTGTGTGTGTGTGTGTGTGTGTTTTATTATTCAGATGAATTCTTGGAAGGAACAAGACACTTGGGGGTCCAGTGGCATTCCACCAGGAAATGTGTAAATCTAGAGGCTCTGAAATACCATTTTGCAGCCATTTCAAGGAGGTTGCATATTTAAAATGTCAATATCAATAACCTGAAAAACAAACTGTGGGTGGCAACTGTTCCCCCACCCCCGCTATATACAGTCCTGAAAATATTGCAACACTATTAGCGTACGATGGAATGATAACACTGGTCTAGAAACTTAAACAGGGCTCACCCTGTACATTGTTAAATCAGCCAACAGCTAATTTTTATACAAAATGGCTATAACATTTAGTGTTTGTCTAATAAAACACACTATAAATTATAACCAAGGGGTGGGATTTAACTGAGTTGGTTGCGTGCTTGTCTGAGGTGCATATGTCGTAGGATCAAACCACCTTGATGGATCCATTCAACTGATTAGTTTTTACTCATTCCAACCAGTGAACAACTGGTCAAAGGCAGTGGTATGTGTTACCTTGTCAGTGGGATAGTGCATATAAAAGATCCCTTGCTGCTAATCGGAAAGAGTAGCCCATGACGTGGTGACAGCGGGTTCTCTCTCCATATTTGTGTGGTCCTTAACCATATGTCTAATGCCATATAACCGTAATTAAAATGTGTTGAGTGCGTCGTTAAATAAAACATTTCTTTCTTTCCAATAGCAAATGATTCATTGATTGATCAATGTGCTCTAGTGGTGTCCTTAAACGAAATAAACATTAAAATTTCCAAATTTTCAATAATTTTCAAGGAAATGCTCTACGTATCTGAAAATTTACTAAAACAAAATTTGTTCCAATGTAAGCCTTGCTTAAAGGCATATTGTCACAGACCACTGACCTATTTAATGGTCTAACAAAGTATTACTTGAACAAAAATAATTCGATTTGTCCCTAAATGTACTTTATTCAACCATCTTCATAACCACCATACTCCATTTATTAATGGTATTTTGTAAAAATAATTGAATTATGGCAATGGTCCATAATTCAAAAACTAAAATTGCCGAGAGGGTTGGCATGGATTTCACTCCATCATGGTTCAGTTAAGGTGATGCGATAGCTGGATTTGGTTTCCAACAATTAATGTAATTTTTATTTATTATCCATTTTTAGAGTAATAAAGGTCCTAAAATCTATGACAGTATGCCTTTAATACTCCTGTTAAATACACATTTAGCCGCACTGGTAAAATCATGGACTGAATAACATGGTCAAAAAAAGGAGAAAAAAAAGGAGTATCATATAACATAAATAATGCAGCTGAAGAGAAAAATCATTTACGATTGAAAAGAATGCCATGAAACAATTAACAATGAAAGCCAGCAGCCATGAGAAATCAAATCATAACTGTGCAGTCGACCATGCTGTGACATCACACTTATTTCGCCCATATCATATATAATAATTTTAATCAAATGAAACAAGGAGATTTTTTCCCCCTTGAAATCCACAAAAGAAAAGCGACGCCGGATGAAAAAGTGACAACTCGCCTCACTCCTTGTTAATTTCACACCCTTTTTATATTTCAGATCTGTTTAGAGTTTTCGACGAGAACGGGTAAATTTCATTTACAGATGTTTTGGGAATAAGATCCTATTTACTTTCAATCAAGGCTGCCAGCCGCGTCTCCACAATTAGATGCAATTAACAGAAAGTAGGCCACGGAAGATGGAGAAAAAAACCCTGAAGAAAGAACAAATCCAGTACTTTTATTTATTTCCTGACAGTAAATTGTTGAATTAGGAAAATATGCATGAATGTTCATTGATGGAAAGGAACCGACAAAAGGTTGCTTAGTGGCAACACATTGTTTAGGGGTGGGATCTACATGTAGCTCAGTGGTTAGAGTGCTTAACTGAGGTGCCTGGGTCGAAGCATCAAATCACCATAGACTAGTCGGGGTGGGATGTAGCTCAGTGGTTAGTGTGCTTAACTGAGGTGCCTGGGTCGAAGCATCAAATCACCATAGACTAGTCGGGGCGCTCGCTTGATGCACAGTTCGTCTAGGATCGATCCTCGTGGACGGACCCATCGGGCTATTTCTTGTTCCAGCCAGTGCTCTACAACTGGTGTAACAAAGGCCGTGGTATGTACTATCTTGTCTGTGGGATGGTGCATATAAAAGATCTCTTGCTGCTAATCGGAAAGAGTAGCCCATGAAGTGGTGACAGTGGGTTTCCTCTCTCAATATTTGTGTGGTCCTTAACCATATGTCTGATACCACATAACCGTATGTTTGCGTTGAAAGTATGTTGCCAGTGTGTTTTGGATAGATTCTTCTATTAAATACTTGCGGGATGTCACTTGAACTTTGTAAATCTATATGAAAGAAATGTGAATAATGTAGTCTTGATCAGAATATTTCAACATGTATTAATTTGTCAATCAAGTTTTGGGCTCTGATTTTGTTCATTTGCCACGTGATGTTGATAACTTATCAAATGTCCATAATGTTTTTGTCATTAACTATATGTACATACAGTGGCGTAGGAAGGTGCCAAAAAGGGGGGGGGGGCACACACATACATGCTGCTACTGGATCAAGAAAAGTGGGGGCTCCCCCTCCCCCCCCCCCCTTCCTATGCCAGTGATATTAAAATATTGCTAAACAAAAGTATACTTTCTATAGGCTGGCGGACTAGTAGAAATTCTGGCGGGCTAGTAAATTTTAGTTGGTTCTGGACCAGTGGGCTAGTGAAAATTTTGCCAGATTATTTTCAAAATGCAAAACCTATAGCTATTTTCCCACAACATATTGATTATTACACCATTTTTCTCTCTCCAAATTGAAATAAAATTTGCAAACTGTTTTTAAAATTCGCAATTGGTGAATTTGGCAAGACGCAAAGCTAACCGTGAAAATGTCCTATATTTGGCCTTTCATAGGCCGTTATTTCGCACCCTGTATACACGTAACATGCTCCTAATGATGCCAAGATCAAGGATAGCTCTGGGTGAGCAAACAATTTTGCCAAATTATCTATAAAACTTAAAAAATTTCAGAAACTGGGTTATTTTCTAAGAAAATATCAATTATTACATGTAATTTTTTCGCCAAATTAAAATACAATTCGCCAACTGTTTTTTTTAAATGTGCAATTGGCGAATTTGGCGAGTGCCAGAGGTAGCCATGAAGATACAGAGATACAGATATACAGTGGGTGGGTCTGAGTTCAATGCCAGTAAAACTACATTAATGTTGCAAGTCCCATCCTAATTTTAACAAGAGCACGCTTTCTGCAAGAGGGTAAAAACGGGTATGGCACAATACCCAAATCTGTTCGCATAGTTTATTTTTTTAAGTTAGCCTTTTGACACAATTAATTGCTCTTATCATTACTGTATGATTTTCTTAACCCTAACCGTAAACTTAACCTATTTTCTTTCTGGAAGAGGCCCCAGTTGACTGTGGTTGCATTCAATTCCATAGCACCATACCCAAAAATTTCTTTCTGGCAGAAACACTGAAGAGTACAGGTGAGGTACATGATACACCCATTATTTGTATCACAGTGACCTAATAGTTGTTCCTACATGAGAGGTCTGATGGTCCAGTATGCAAAGATATGTATGCAAGATATGATCCAGACAAGGATTTACTGTTATGTGCAGTAGACTGTGAAAAGTAGGTCACAGTGACCTAGTAATAGTACATGACACACCGCCATCCCAAGTTGGTCTTACATGTGAGGTTTGATGATCCTGTGTGCATCTATATGCAAGATATGGTCCGGACAAGGATTTACTGTTATGTGCAATAGACCGTGAAAAGTAGGTCACAGTGACCTAGTAATAGTACACGATACACTGCCATCCCAAGTGATCTATATGCAAGATATGGTCCGGACAAGGATTTACTATTATGTGCGGTAGACTATGAAAAGTAGGTCACAGTGACATAGTAATAGTACACAATACACTGCCATCCCAAGTGATCTATATGCAAGATATGGTCCGGACAAGGATTTACTATTATGTGCAGTAGACTATGAAAAGTAGGTCACGGTGACATAGTAATAGTACATGACACACACACCACTATCCCTACATGTGAGGTTTCCCAATGGTCATGTATGCATCTGTATGCAAGATATGATCAGGACAAGAAAAAGTTCACAGACACATACGGACGGACAACGCCATACCATAATACGACCCATCATAGACGGGCGTATAAAAATCTGTGCTGGTGTCATTAAATAATAGTCAACTGTATGTACACTAACATACCCAAAACCTGACAAGAATTCAGTAGACTGGTACCTCGCTATCTCACACTTACTAATAATTACCAACAGTCAGTGTCCGATACCAAAAGTTTGCTTGTTTTGTTTAATGACACCACTAGAGCTCATTGATATATTAATCATCATCCAATGGTCAAGCCAATTGGGCTATTTCTCGCTCCAGCCAGTGCACCACGACTGGTATATCAAAAGCCGTGGTATGTGTTATCCTGTCTGTGGGATGGTGCATATAAAAGATCCCTTGCTGCTAATCTAAAAGAGTAGCCCATGAAGAGGTGACAGCGGGTTTCCTCTCTCAATATCTGTGTGGTCCGATTACCAACAGTCAGTGTCCGATACCAAAAGTTTGCTTGTTTTGTTTAATGACACCACTAGAGCTCATTGATATATTAATCATCATCCAATGGTCAAGCCAATTGGGCTATTTCTCGCTCCAGCCAGTGCACCACGACTGGTATATCAAAAGCCGTGGTATGTGTTATCCTGTCTGTGGGATGGTGCATATAAAAGATCCCTTGCTGCTAATCTAAAAGAGTAGCCCATGAAGAGGTGACAGCGGGTTTCCTCTCTCAATATCTGTGTGGTCCGTAACCATATATCCGACACCATATAACCGTAAATAAAATGTGTTAAGTGTGTGGTTAAATAAAAACATTTCCTTCCAATGGTCAACTGTATATATACACTAAAAAAAACCCTAACCTAACACGAATCCAGTAAACTGGTACTTCGCTATCTCATACTAACAATTACCAACATCCTATCGGTGTCCCAATACCAAAAGTTGGCTTGTTTTGTTTAATGACACCACTAGATCTCATTGATATATTAATCATCATTCAATGATCAACTGTATATATATACAATAAAAAAAAAAAAAAAAAACTTAACACAAATCCAGTAAACTGGTACCTCGCTATTTCACACTTACTAACAACTACCAACAGCCTATCAGTGTCTGATACCAAAAGTCTGCTTGTTTTGTTTAACAACACCACTAGAGCTCATTGATATATTATTAATCATCAGCCAATGGTCAAAAAACCCCAAACCTAACAAGAATCCAGTAACCTGGTACCTGGCTATCTCGTACTAACAATTACCAACAGCATATTAGTGTCTGAAACCAGTGCAGAAGTGGCAGTCTATTTAGATCAAGTGTCAGATATACAGTCCAAAGAGGAACATTCGGCAGATCAAATTATCCATGCACGTACATTGAAAATAAGTATAGGGGCGTGACATAGCTCAGAGGTAAAACACTTGCTGGAATTGATCCCTGTCGGTGTGAGCCCATAGGACAATTTCTTCTTCTAGCCAATGCTTCATGACTAGTATTTCAAAGGAGGGCGTGACATAGCCCAGTGGCACGCCTGACACATGGTCGGTCTAGGATCGATCCCCACCGGTGGGCCCGTTGGGCTATTTCTCGTTCCTGCCAGTACAGCACGACTGGTATATCAAAGGCTGTGGTATGTGATATCCTGTCTGTGGGATGGTGCATATAAAAGATCCCTTGCTACTAATAATAAAAATGTAGCAGGTTTCCACTCTATGACTGTGTCAAAATGACCATATGTTTAACATCCAGTAGCCGATGATTAATAAATCAATGTGCTCTAGTAGTGTCGTTAAACAAAACAAACCTTTTAGTATTTCAAAGGTTGTGGTAAGTACTATCCTGTCTGTGGGAAACCTTTTAGTATTTCAAAGATTGTGGTAAGTACTATCCTGTCTGTGGGAAACCTTTTAGTATTTCAAAGGTTGTGGTAAGTACTATCCTGTCTGTGGGATAGTGCACATAAAAGATCCCCTGCTACTAATTGAAAAATGTAGTGTGTTTACAGGGGTCGAATTTTACGCTATTCCACAAATAGTAAATTTCGAAACGGAATAGTAAAACAATTCTTCCAATATTCTGTCATGAAATTGAAAATAAAGCACGGAATACCGAAAATCGTCTGCGACTATTCCTCTTACGCTTTTTCTTCAGAACAAATCCTCACCCTACTAAGACCTTTTTCATGCACTTACTGGTACAAAATAAACGTCTTTTTTATTGAGACTAATGTTTGGAGTGAGTTTGTTTGTAATTCCATCTAGTATGCAGTAATGTATAGACTGGTATATAAACAATAAATTATTGTTCGTTACGCAATATTGTACAGGGCGATGTAGCAGTCAGGAAAACTAGTTGTACATTAATAATTGAAGGGATAGTACATTTTTAGACGGAATAGTGTTTTTTTAAATTCACTATTCCTTTGGGATAGTGGTAAAAAAATTAAATTTCAACCCCTGGTTTACTCTCTAATGTTTGACAACCAATGACCGATGATTAATAAATCAATGTGTTCTAGTGGTGTCTGTAAACAAAAACAAAGAAAGAAAGAAATGTTTTATTTAACGACGCACTCAACACATTTTATTTACGGTTATATGGCGTCAGACATATGGTTAAGGACCAAACCCGACTGGGATCCAAACCCAGTACCTACCAGCCTGTAGACCGATGGCCTAACCACGACGCCACCAAGTCCAGTAAAACAAAAACAAATTTTAACTTCAAAATGATATGGTACACTCAGGTTATATTCTGGGTAGGCCCATAAGAATGATACTTGAAGTGGGCCTAGGCATCATCTCCAGAACCCAAAGATTTGTTACTCTAATATTAATAGTAATACAGTGCAACGTAATATGCAAATTAAATGTGCAAATTATTTATTTAACAAAAAAAAAATTTCTAAAATATCACAAATATTGCAAAACTTGTCAAAAAAATTAATAAAAAAAAAAGTTTACAATATCATGATACAGATAAATTTAACAAAGTACCTACAGTGAATATTACTAATTTGGTGGTGGTGGTAGTGTGTGTGTGTGTGGGAGGGGGGATGGGTGTAAGTATTAAACTGCAATACATGTACAGTTTATGCTGAAGATGGAGGTTTTTTTTTTTCTTCTGGTTTTTTTGGAGGGGAGGGGAGGGGGGGGGTAGAGAGGAGTTCCCATTCATAAGTAATTGGTGTTAATAGTTGTAATAGGTAACATGGGTTATTTTATCATGTTTAACAGGTAACTTTTTCTAAACTGATGAAAATTGTTAGCATGTTTTTCTAAACAAACCATAAAGTATACCTAATGAGCCTAGCTGTTGTGTAAATAGACAAATTGATGAAACCTAATCTCAGAACACCTGATTCTTGCAATTTTTAGAAACCTATATAATATGTACCCCATTAAGACTAAAAATCAACAAATTCTTTGCATGGTTCTATTAAACAACAGATTGTTCAGGGCAATTCAAAATTCAAACACCCTCAGCACCCACACCCTGGGTCATCTTTAAAAAAAATTTGATTAAAATGTTTATTTAAATTAATTCTTAACTTTTTTTCACATTGCCATCAAAGAAGTCATTTCTAATTCTCGTCTTTTTTAAGTACTTCCTAATTTAGGCAAGATAAAAACACAGTCTTAAGATATTTTTGTAACAAACAGACAAATGAATACTAAATTCTGTTAAAAATACTGGTTAAATTATATAATGATTAGATATTGAAGCCTGGAATGGCAGACATGTTTTCATTGGTAATAAGTTTCCGTAAACACCACTATTATGTTGGGGTTTTTTTAGACCTCTTTTGTTCAAGTTTATTGGCCAAATCCCTCATTGCAGGGTGGCATTTAAAGACTTAATACATAGCGATATATGGCTTGAATGGCTTAAAGAACCATGCGATAAGATGTTTGTTTAAAAAAAATTGGAATTCATGCAACTGTGTCCTTTAATGTGGAGTGTGCCCCTAAAACAATAAGGGGCACAGAAAGATAAAGGGGTTGGCAAATATTGAAAGGTGGCGAGAAAATGTGAAAAGTCTGGACACTAAAAGTATCATAGTAGTCAGCAGTTGGCACATACCCTTGTGGAATTTGTCACAGCATAGTTGTATGGATCAACCGGACAAAACTCTACGTGTGTTATGGCGCCATACTCCTTCTTCGTTATCGGTACCTGAGAACAAAATAAAAACAAACAATTCAGATTTAAATACAGCAGAAATCCACATCCAATTTTTTTGTTTAAAGGAGCTATCTTTTCTATCCACCAGAGCTTCTAGAATTTTTACAAAATCCACTAGCCATGGGATCAGTGATTTTAACAATTTACTAGACACAATTAAAAATTCACTAGCCCTACTTTACTTAATACGATCCTACTAATAGTAATAATCGGATATGCTACATAAAGAGGAAAATAATGATTAAAACATTAAGACTGGGGGTGGGGGGGGGGGGGGGTGGGGGTTGGAGGCAGGATATTCTTATTTACAAAATACTTAAATGCAGTATTTAAAAAAAAAAAATTCACTAGCCATCGGGCATGGCAATATAGGTTATTTATTAGCCCAACATTGAATATCACTAGCCGTGGGATTGGGTGCCCTACCATAATCTAGAAGCCATGTATCCACACATGTATGTTTCATTCAATGTTATTGCATAATCTAGGCTAGGATTCGTACCTGGCATGGTGTACTACTGTTTACTAGAATGCTGTTTCTTTTGGATAATTCAGGGCTAGCTCTGAATCAGCAGAAAATGTTGCCAAATTATATATTAAACTTCCAAATTTTATAGATACCCAGTTATTTTGTAACAAAACATCAATTAATACTTGAAATTCTTTTGCCAAATTAAAAAATGTTTCGCCAATTGTTTTCAAAATTCGCAATTGGTGAATTTGCCAACTGCCAGAGCTGGCCCTGCAGATTCCTACATATAGACTATGTATCAGCATGATCACGTAAACATGTATTTTAAAGCGTATAGACATTGACCCTGTTCCACGAAAGATTAATAGCTGAGGTTAATTGTAGTGACTTATGGTACGTTTTATGGCTGGAACACATAACCATTATGACTATTCCACAAAACAATCTTACATACATGTATGATAGTCATAAGTGTCCATTTAACAACTTAAATATTCTGACCAAATTAGGTACGAAATGACTATGCCCCTAACCATATTTTATAACTTATTCTGTGTGATAAAGTAAATACACCACAAGAGCACATTGGTTTATTAAACATTGTCTATTGGATGTCAAACATTTCTTCCATCAGCAGCAAGGAATGTTTTATATACACTTTCCCACAGGCAGGGCAGCTTATACCACGACCTTTGATATACCAGTCGTGTCTGTACAATAAACAGGGCTTCTAGATTATGGTAGCCCCACTCCCATGGCTAGTGATATTCAGTGTTGGGCTAGTAAATAACTACTATTGCCATGCCCGATGGCTAGTAAAAAATTTTTAGTCAATGTTGCAGTTAAGACAACTTAACTTTAAGTCTATTTTGTAAATATGAATACCCTTCCCCAACCCCCACCCCCATTGTTAGTGTTTTTAAGCTCTATCTCCCTCTTTAGGTGACATAGCAGATAATTACTATTATTTAGTAAAATTGTATTAACTTAAAGTAAAGTACGGCTAGTGAATTTTTAATCATGGCTAGTTAAATATTTAAAATCGCTGATCCCATCACCCAGGTCCCATAGCTAGTGGATTTGATAAAAAAAAAAAAAAATCTAGAAGTCCTGATAAAGTAACTTTGTTGTTGAGAAAAATATGTAACTCTCGCCAGGTAATACTGGCGCACTTAGCAGTGTTACATAAAGGTCTGGTGGTGACAGTACTTTATCATCGTCACCATTAATAAACAGAATTTTGTAAACAAACTACACGTGTTGGAAGTTTTTCGTCAAACGTTCTATACTGTGGCTTTGTATTAAGTTATATAACATAGCTATTGAATGTGTGCACTAATGCTGTTACGTTTACCTCGAGGTTTTTCCAGTATAAATTATCAGGGGTTGTTTTCTCGCCGATTTGTACATATGATTTAATCACAGTTTTCTTGTAGGAGGATGCCATGTTTTATTAAGTCTTCGTATTACAGTTGGTTTTGGATCGTTCAACAAATCAAGCTTCACGCTGTCATAATCGAGGCTCGACTCGATTTCGCCAATAGATGGCGCTGTTCGCTGATTGTTTACTTCGGTCGTTTCCGCGTAAAGGGGCACTGACTCACGGAAACCACCGGTTATGTCCAGCAATGTTATTGGTCGATCACGTGCCTACTGCATAAATTAATATCATTGAATGACGGGATATGGGAAAGAGGGATTATTTGATAAAGTGTGCTACCAAAATTGGCCCCAGCACATCTAACGAGCTGAGGTCGAACGAACGACCCAAGTCGTTCTGTGAAGACTTACTTGCCAAAATCAAAGAGTTATGTCACAGACAGAACACAGCACTGACAGCATCATGGTAAGTGACATTTTATTGTGTGCACTTCTTGCCAAATAATTCGTCTGCTTGTAAGAAAATATTAAGATCGCTTTGTTTATTATTGCGATTTTAATATTAAAGGATGTTTATTTCTGGTGTTTAAACTAGATAAAATATTGATTTTGCAAATATTTTTTTCAGGATATTACTTGGAGTAACTTTTACTATTTATTTTCATTTTGTTTTTTATTGTTAAAGAAACTTTTTAAAAGTACTTACTGGAATACTAAATGTGTGCGTGTGGCGTTTGTGGGTGTGTGCGTGTGGTACGTGCACGCACGTGTGTGTGTATGTGTACGTGTGTGAATACGTGCGTATACTTCATATATTTAAAACATTGATTTTATTTTAAATAAATAATTTAGTAGAAATAAAATAACATAAAAAGAATACATAAAGTAAAAGTTGTTTTTTGTTTTTTTTTGGGGGGGGGGTATTGTTTGTTTATTTCTTTGCTTTTTGTTTTGTTTTGTTGTTTTTTTCTTTATGTAATATCTATACATGCATTATGTTTATGTCTTTAAATCATTTTTCTCGCAGATTATAATAAGATTATTTTTTTATATATATTTCAGGCAACTGAAACTCTCCGACAGAATTCTGAAAACATTCACCAGATACCAGAAAACATTCGTCATGAATCGGACATAGAATCGGATAATTTCAGCGAAAATGGAGAAGTTTGTGATTTGAGTGCCGATAAATTAGACCCAGCTGATCGCGAACTTTACGAGAAATTGAAACAGCAGGAACGAGAGGAGAGGGAGGAAATTGAAAAAGAACTCAAAGCCCACGAGGACGCCCTGGCGCGACACCAGGAGGAACTGAGGGCCCGGGAGAAGGAGCTGAGAATTGCCCAAGAAATAATGGTACAGAGAGAGAGGGAGATGCTGTCGAAACACACAGAGGAGTACCGGGCGCAGCTGGCCCACGCCCACGCCCAGGCGCTCTCCCTCTCACACATGGGACGCACCCCGTCCCCGAAAAACTTAAAGATAGACACCCACGCTGTGAGACCCGAGCTCCAAAGTCACAGCCCCTTTTCATCACAGCCCTCCCCCGACAGGTTTCCCCGTGTGCCCTCACATTCACTGTCATCCGGGGGGTCCCATTCGCCCCCCGACCCAGGAAGCGATGGGCGAGCGCATCACTGGACCTTTGAAGAACAGTTTAAACAGGTCAGTTCCAATCCATGCATCTAAACATACATTTTAAATAAATATATATATTAAAATAATAAATATAGACCTATATTTCCTCTTTTTTCTTAATTAAAACAATGAAATAGTAATGTATTGTATTTGTGATAACTGTGCGGTGTAGTCATTTTAAAGTACTGCACACATTTCACTACACAATGTACTTTATACTGTTTTCATAATTTAAAAAACATAATTTTTAAACATATACCTGTTTGTGATAGTTCAATTTCCACAGCTCTATACATTTTATTTAATAGGTTTACATTAGAACTAAGTCTTGTTTGAACAGCGTTGTATATTGATTTGATATCGATACAGATCATTCATTCATTCATTCGTATACCTTTGTGACCACCTAACAGTGGGTGCTATTGTTCGTTGTGGAGTGTTGTTAAACATTTATATTCGTTCATTCTCTGTGAACCGAATTTTACTAGTATAAAATAATAATATTTAATATTTCGATTTTGTTTTTACGAATACACTTTAATGGCGTATTATTTTATTAACGTGTAATAATGTTATATATGCAAATCTTTAAATTGCTTCAGCTGAATGAGATATAAAATGTTAATTTCTTTTGTATATATTGTCATTAATAAAAATGTATCAAAATTATTTTAAAATCACAAACGTAGACCTATATAGTATTTAAATGTTTAATAAATTAATTAAGTGGGGGGGGGGGGGGGGGGGGGAACCAGATATAATTAAGTGGGTTTTAATGTTACTATTATTTCTTACCTTTTTAATGCGACATTATATTAAATATTGCATAGTTTTAGGTTACGAGTTTTAAAATATATTAGTTATAGAGTGATGTAAAAGGAATATTAAATAAGTCTTTTTTAAACTATATGAATCTAGTTAAATAATATAAAGGACTGTGTTATTTAACCTTACTATGAACAAGTATTTATAAAGGTAGATTTTTAAACATGAATACGTCGCTATTTTCGGGGGGTTTCTTGTTCGCTGAAATTGCTATTCCATAAGCTCTAACTACAGAAAGCTAACATTTAGTTCCTTCTTACATTACAATTTACGAATGTTAAAGTTATATATTGAAGTGCGAAATGATATTGCTTACATAGTAAAATAACTGCAATATTAAACGTGTTGGGATCCACATAAAATGTAACTTCAGGAGTAGCTGCAGTGCCTATTATTCGTTATATATTATTTAATTAATTCTGAAACTGTAGGAAATTTTCATCGCTTTTCTTAAATATTAAAATGACAAATTCGTCTGTATACATATGTTTTTTTAGTGTTAATTATTACTTATATATAGTGTAACTACGTTAATATTTTATGTAGTAGGGGGCCTACAGAACAAAGACAAAATGCGGTTATTTTCCATACAACTTTTGTAGTTGTAGCCTACATATAATTTTAATATAATAACAAACACTTTTAATTAAAAATTGTGATTTAGTATTAATTTATATTGTTACGTAATTTTAAAAATAAATAATATGTCGAAGTTGTGCGACATTTAACGCAGAGCAACCCGTTATCGACAGGGTGCCAATTCCGACGTTGTTGAAGGCTCTCACCGCGAGGTAATATTGCGGTGGTGTTGATTACCTCCAAGACTAAGTACGGCCCCCTGGGCTACACGTGCACGGTGACCTGAACCCAAAACTACCACCGAGACACGTGCAGAAGCAATCGTAGTGTCCGCAAAAAAAACATTAATGTTTAAAAAAAATTTTTTTTTTTTAAAATGGCAGATCAAAGTTCTAATACTCTGTGATGGTAATTCGACGATGATCAAAGGCATCATGGATTTATTTTTATTGATTAAAAAAGAAAGATATTAATTTGTATCCCTGTAATAAACTGTAATATTCTACTACTCATATCTCACCCCAACTGTCCACTGGTCAATGCCTTCAGGTGATATTTGAAAGAATACATATTTGCATTAATTCAAACAAATAAACATATCAAAACTTTTAAGATTGGTTCTAATAATTAATACCTCTTTTACTTTGTTTAATTACTACTTTTTCCACTATAATAATTTCATTATGGTTACTGGTCTTATACCCCGTTGTGTTTTGTTTGTTTGGCTTGTAGACGAGGGGGTGGGGGGGGTGGGGGGTGTATTATTGTATTTTTGTGTAGGTTTTCAAAAAATATTATTATTATAAAAACACAATTATGGGGTGGGTGGGTGGGAGTGAAAATGTAATTCGTGATTCATTGCCTTGCTAAATAAATAGATGTTTGCGTTGGTTTTGTATAAATTTCTCTAGGACACTTCCTTGTATAAGGGTACGATTTTGGATAAATTATTGATTTTGTCAATTTGTTTTGTTGATTAAGAACACTTTTATTTCTTAACAGTTTCTGTTTATGCTTTAGTTGAAATAAACACACTTAATACGTATAATGACAACAAATATCTAAGCGATAATATATTAGGTTTTGGTTTGTTTTAATATTTTTTAATCCAAAATTATTTAAAATATCTTTACCAGTTTGTTGCTGGACTGTTGTATAGTACAAATAAAAGCTAAATTTATTTTAAATGAAACCAAAACTTACAAATATTTTTTTTTTTTAAACCCACCTATAAAATTCTGCCCTGTAGGCCTATTAGTATCAGTTATATTTAAACGTATAAACTGGTGAATTTTCTCAAAAACGTATGTTACAAATATTTAAAGACTGACATTCTCTACCTTGATTTTAACTACTAAGTGAGTGAGTCAGCAGGCCCGTAGAAATTCGAGTGGGGTGGGGTATATCTTTGAACACCCCCCCCCCCCAACAAAATAATAATAACTTTCAAAATAGCTGAAGAGTATAGCTTTTTTTTTCAAAAACCAAAATATGGGTTTCACGCCGCACAAAGATAAAATAACATTCTTGTGAGATTATCCTCCCCCCCCCCCCCCCCCCCACACACCACACACTTCACCCGCCCGCCCCCCCCCCCCCCCCCCCCCCCCCCCCCCCCCCCCCCCCCCCCCCCCCAAATATCGTTTCACCCCCCCCAACGGACTGGTCACTCAGTCAGTAGGTCAGAATTGTAATATATGTTAATTTGTTTGTCCTATTTTTTTAGGTTATAATTACATTTTATTTTCAACTCTTCTTTTTGAAAATTTAGCTCAAAGGTTTCACTTTTATTAGGTCAGTGAATTAATATTACATCGAATTTATTATTTGTCGTAACTTGCCCGTGTCCGCCACGCTCCAGAGCCTTCGTCGTTTGTCACAATTGAGGAGATCAAAGAATTATAAAACGAAATAAAAATGCACTAGATATTTGTTTGTTCTGTAATAAAAAATTTATTCATTGTTTTTCACCTTGCTGTCTGGGGAAGTTTAACGAGGTCTTTGTGAAACAGTCCGAAGAATAAAACACTTCATGTGTATATTAGCATTGTCCGTGTCGTTTTAGCGTTCTGTAAGAAAATGAAGAAAAATGTCAGATTAGCTGAAACTTTAATGAACCGCTTTCACATTCGTATCCCCAAACTGGCGAAACATCCTTTGAGCAAACCATAAGATATTGCTTGATGTCTCGTAGACAAAGAGGTTGAGTGAATTTGTTTAGTGTCTTCGTATCGATATGGTTAAAAATGTATGTAGAATTGCAACATGTATTCTTTGGATTAATATCATTGCTCATTTTGCCATGGCGTTGGCTGGCACGGGGCGGAGTGGGAATAAAACGGCTATCGATGGATCGTACATTCAATTCGATTTCTTCGAGTCAGGGGATTTAATGCTTTTGAAGTAAGCATTCAAGGATGGAGTATTTAACGTCTTCTGAATTGATGTAATTAAACAAAAGAAGTAAAGAACTCAAGCATAGCATAGAAGACGATTTTTGTTTTGTTAATGAAATAAAAATAAAATAATAAAAAAATTATACAAATAAATAATAAAAAAAGGAAATAAATGAATATTAAATAAATATA